>NC_090886.1:10647046-10649546 GCF_036669925.1 Montipora capricornis | reverse complement strand
TGTTAGTTCTTTTGTTGAAAAAAATCGCTAATGGTTGGTGAGACTTCTTAGCAATGAAAGCATGCCTATTATTAGGAGAGAATTAAGGTGTAACCCTCTACTTGTTGTGTTTTTGGAATCATTTGTAGCTGGTCCTTTGGCGTCGTTCTATGGGAAATCGTCACCCTTGGTGAGTAAATGTTAAAACGGTTCACATGTTTGAGCCGTGAAAAAAAAAAGCACCATAACTTGAGCTCACTTTGCTACAAGTTGCCTGACAGTGTTGTTTGAGTTGATTTACGATTGGAGCTTGATTTCTTTTGGCTTGAGATCTTGCTCCAAATTCTTGCTGACAAATACCGGTTGCAAAGTAGTGCGGCCAATCTTATGACTGAGATCATGCAGTTGTCTTCGCACCGCGTTAGTTGACGTTCGGTCCTTAAAAGGACCTATCACAATGGTCCTATCACCAGGGCTATCAACCCCTGAGGAATATTGAGAAGAAAAACGCGCGAAAAAAGTACATTGGCATTGCAACATTTAATTTGATTGGTTTATTTTGGAGCAATCACATTATTTCTTAAATTACAATCCATAAATAGCAACGAACAGTTTACTGGAGTTTATGAAATTATTATTGTTGTTAAAGTCGGTTCTCTCTAGAAATGACAAAGTTCGGCGATTAATCGGGAGATTTCAGACCAGAGTCTCCTGGATTATCCGGGATAGTTGACAGCCCTGTACCACAATGATAAATTCCACCATTAACAAATTTATTCATAAAGTGGGAGAGAAACACAAGTGGAAGACAACAGGGTTCTTTCTGAGTAATTCTCCCTTTCAAGGAGCAAAGGTCCGCTAACGCGGTTAGAAGACAAATGCGTGATATCAGTCATAACATTGACACTACTTTGCAACACGCATTTGTCAGCAAGAAATTGGAGCAAGATCTGGAGCCAAAAGAAATCAAGCATCCAATCGTAAACCAACAATGCGTTGCAAATTCCTTTTCGTGTGACCTGTGTGATGCAGATTATGTTGGCTACACAACCCGACACCAACATCAGCCTATTGTTAAACATAAAAGCTTGGCGTCTGGGAAACATTTCTTGGAAGTCCTTGGGACACAATCCCCCTTAAGACAGTACTCAGGACGGTTTCGGCCTTCTGGGCCTCATCAGTGCAGTGCGGATGACTAGGATGGAGGTTAAACTTAAAAAGTCACCCCAGATGTCCCACACATGCGGTACATGTAAGCCATGCCAGAGTGCTCAAACTAGTGAGTTAGTGAGCGTTACAATCAGGGGCACCCAACGAATCTGTTCCTCACATTATCTGTTCCCCAGGGGAATCTTGCTGGCTGGCAAAAATACAGGTGTTTCGATGAGCTGGCTGGGAAATTTTGCTATTGATAGAGGTTTTGCCTGAGAATTGCTGACTTTTTCTAGCATTTCAACCCGAGCTGGCTGTAGAAACTCTGAAGACTGAAGACGACTAAAAAAATAAAAAACTAAATAAAATAAAAGGAACCCATTCCCTCTCCCAGAGAGTAGTCACAAACATACGACGGCTGGTCAGAGTGATTGCGCTTTTGTTCGGTCGTTTTGGATCGAGGGATTTGAAAGCGCGCGGAATTCCTGGCTGGGAAATAAATTTGATCAGCTGGCTGGGAAACCAACCAATTTTATCTAGCTGGCTGGGAAATTTCTTGTGTGTCTTGCTGGGAAAAAGGAACAGATAATGTTTTCCCAGCAAAACTGAAAAACACCTGAAAATGCCTAAATAACATTTATTTTCATTAACTGGGGTATAATAATACAATTTACAACAATTGGTCGTTGGGTGCCCCTGTACAATGCCTTGGCTTTCATGTCCAAATTGAGCACTCTACTAGGATGAGCCATATACATATATATTTTTTCTTTCTTTCTTTCTTTACAGGATAATTTGTAAAATGTTGTTGGATTAAGGATGCCCTCTCAGTATATTTGTTTTCGCCGCGCAGCTCTCTTTCGAAAAGTATTAAATATACGAATTATTTTCTGATACAGGTGAGCGACCTTACACTGGAATTATAGGCATTGTGGAACTTTTCACCATGTTAAAGGATGGCATTAGACTCGAGAAACCCCCGCACTGCTCTAAAGAACTGTAAGTTAATGAAACAGCCTGGCTTGATTTACGATGATCCCCTCTCTCCTTCTTTAAACCCTACCTATCAGGGTTCATCACGTTCCGTGGCCTCTGATTTCTCTTTTCATTTCATCGTCTGTAGGTACGACATTATGCTCCAGTGCTGGCAAGAGACTCCAGAGGATCGGCCAACTTTTAAAGACCTTCATTCAAAACTTCACTCAATCTTGAGCGAGTCCGCGGTACGGATACATTTAAGGAATATTAACTCTCATTTATTCAAGCTACGCCCAGAAAGCTGTGAAACTTGGCCGAGAATTCTTGCTATTTTATTGATTTTAGATCGGAAAACACAGCACCTTAGATAACTGTTGAGTTTCAAAGGAGA
>NC_090886.1:10634546-10642046 GCF_036669925.1 Montipora capricornis | reverse complement strand
GTATAAAAGCAGTACTACTGATCCAGATCTTGCATTTAAAATTGATTCTTTCCTAAACGATTTAAATATACCCGCACTTTCTGAAGACCAGAAAAAATTTTGTGAAGGAAATATTTCAGCAGAAGAATGTTTTCGTCTCCTAGATAGCTTTGACAATAATAAAACTCCTGGTAATGACGGCATTCCTATTGAATTTTATAAGACATTTTGGTCAGTAATTAGCGATAGCTTTATGAACTACATTAATGAATCCTTTGAAAAAGGTGAGATGTCTAGTTCTCAAAAACAAGCAATCATTACACTAATTGAAAAGAAAGGGAAAGATCGCTCACTTTTAGAAAATTGGCGTCCAATCTCCCTCGTTAATGTAGACACCAAAATAATGACGAAAGCAATTGCATCGAGAATTAAAAATGTCTTGCCCGATATATTTCATCCAAATCAAACAGGATACGTAAAAGATCGGTTTATAGGCGAAACTATACGATCTATTTATGTTGTTATGGACTTTACAGTGAAAGAAAACATTCCCGGTTTAATGTTATTCATTGATTTTCAAAAGGCATTCGATAGTGTTGAATGGGAATGGCCGTTTTTATGCTAGAGACGTTAAAGTCGTCAAGACGCATTTGACGTCTGAGACGTTAAAGCCGTCTGCTATAAAAACGGGACGCATAAAAGTAGACAAACTACGGACAAAAACAAGATTTTGCTAAAAAAATGACTAGGTTCTATTATCGGAAGACACTGGACATGAGCGAACTCGGCCCCAAATAAACGTTAACACACGAATAGATGAGCAAATAAACGTGGCGGAATTGCAGCTTCTCAAATTTATGTCTCGACGTCGCCTGGAAGGACAGATGCAAATTTTTTTTTGTGACAGAAATCAGTCTAGGAATCAGCATTTTCTGGCGATGGACGAGGAACTAGATTTAGCCACGGCACATAGCTTGTTTGTCTTGTCGACCAAGAGAGCAAGGAAGGAACGAAGTGCAGATTAACAAAGGACTCAGGGCTAAATGTGTCCAAGTTAGGTCGTCCCGTTTTTATACTAGACGCATTTAACGTCTGAAACGTTAAAGTCGTCTGTTAAGTGCGTCTCAACGACGCACTTAAAACAAGACGTTAAAGTCGTCAGACGTTAAATGCGTCTGTCTTATTTCTCGTTTTTATACTAGACGTGAAAGTCGTCTTGAGACGACTTTAACGTCTCAGACGACTTTAACGTCTCTAGCATAAAAACGGCCAATTTCTTTTAAATGCTTAGAGGCATTCAATTTTGGTTCAGATTTCCTTCATTGGGTTAAAGTATTCTACAAAAATATACAAAGTTGTATCTTGAATAACGGCAGGACATCAAATTTCTTTACGCTGGAACGAGGAGTTCGGCAGGGAGACCCGTTGTCTCCATATCTGTTCGTAATAGCTGTGGAAACACCGGCTATCGCCATTAGACAGAATTCGGTACCTTCTATCGAATCAGCCAATCCATCTTTCTGCGCAAAACGTTTTATTTGGAGTTTTAACTATTTAATATTAATTGGAAAATTATTTTTGTGGGACTGCAGAAGAAGCCAAACACTTCCTAAAATTCAAGGACTGCAATCGAAACTAAAGATTAAATATGAAACTGAAAAAAAGATCAACAAAAACAACTTCTTTGAAAAGAAATGGGTACTCACTCCAATATAATTAATTAAGTTATTTATTTATTTATTTATTTTTAATATGCATGTATCTTTTATTTTGTTGCTCATTGTTTTTAATGTAAGAATATAAATATAATTAGCATCTGTAATCGTATTATTTTGTAAGCAGTGTATAAATTGGTATTGCAAGTTTAAAAAGTGATCATATTGTATTTGTAGAGTAAGTATTGCAATTGTATTATTGTAAGTGCATTGTATTGTAAGTAGTGCGTACGCAATTCATTTGTTAAGTAGTTTTGATGGTAGTATAATGGATTTTAGTAGTTGTTAATTGTGTAATTTTTGTAAGTTGTGTAAGTAGATGTACCAGTGTTGTAAGTAGTGTGAATCATAATAAAAAGTTATCGATCAAAAAAAAAAAAAAAAAAAAAAAAAAAATTTGAAAGCTGACGTCTCGAGTGTTAGCCCTTCGTCAGAGCTAACCCTTTTCTGTCTTTCACAAATAGGACTACTTTTCATAATGAAAAAACAGTGATATTATTTAATCATTCCTTTGGCAATATAACTTGTATAATACGAGATTCATAAACATTGGTCTCTCAGTAAGTAACTAAATTACCGTTAAACGTAACAATGGTATTATTTGTACTGTTACAATATTAATAAACTATAATTTATCTTGAAAGGAAATTACTCATTTGCAGAATGGCCTGTATGCAAGCTTTATTTCCATTTCTTCTAATTTTCAATTACTTTTTAAGGTTCACAGCACTTGTATATCATTATAAAGATGTAAGTACAAAGGGTAAACACTTGCTCATGTACAATAAAAAACGGATTTTTATACACTGAAACTTACAACGTGGTATTTACAATTATTTGCTGCCATATAAGCAATTATTGAGAAAACGTTGAATTAAACGATCAGGAAGTTGTTCTTATGAGTGAACTGCATTATTTTCTTAATCAAACCAAAGCTACTAAGATAACTACTCACTTAAGGAAAACACTACAATCCGGCGTGGCTCAGTTCATGTTAACAATATCAGAACTCACAGAATGGAGCAAGATAATTCATGCTGCTAAAATTCATGTTTTCTCACAAGTAGATTTCTTAAACTGAGGAAGATGAATTTCAATGAAAAAAAAACCAGTTATACTCTCTCTTCCCTTATACAGAAATCAATCCCAGGAACAAGGATTCGCAATAATCACTGTAAGTGAAACGCTTCAAAAATATAATAGCAACTCTCTAACAGATTACAAGCCAATGACACCCTAGTGCTTTCAAGAAACCTTATGAAATGTGTCGTATCTTTAAGATACGATTCCTGTATTTGTGCTATTGGCTGAAGCAGTTTGTCTACGAATGGTGATAGGCATTCTGTTGGGCCATCACACCAAGATATGATAGGCCTTCCGACTAATGTCGGTTTGTGAATTTTCATGAGGGTATAGAACACTGGAATTCGAGGCGGACCTGGTGTTTGGCTAAACAATTTAGCCGTCATTTCGTCTATGCACCCTGCTTGACGAAGAGAGTTAATGAGGTGTTTAACTCGCTGGAATGTATATCTAACCATTGGTTTGTCTAGTGGCTGATAGTTTTTTCTATCATCCAGTTTTATCTGTCCTTCATTTTGTTTTCTCTGTTCATAACGACAGTTGTTGTGCCTTTATCTTCTTTTTTGACAATACTTTCTTTGTTGTTAATAAGCTCCTTGAGAGCTCGTTGCTCGCCGGGTGGCAGGTTATTTTTAGGTTTAACCAGTGGAGTTTCTTCAAGCTTTATTTTGACTTCTTCTAAGTAAGTCTCAAGAGCAACTGACCGTTGAATCGGTGGAATCCAACTGGATTTCACATGAAATGGATGTTGCTCAGTATTTTGGTCATGATAGATATACTAAAGGCGCATCCTTCTGGCAAATTGGTTGAAGTCTGAAATAAGCTGGCGCCTTATCTGGTTTTCTTTCATGACAGGTGGTTGGAATCAATTTCAAACCGCGAGAGAGTAAATTGATCTGCTCTGTAGTCAATTGTGTGTCTGAGAGGTTTTTGATGTGTTGCTTGCGTAACTCTACAGTCTCACAAAAACATAGATAATGAATCAAGGTTTCACTGATAAAAGAAGCAATATTTGTCTAAAAAAAATTCGTGCAGGGGGTTTCACCTGGAAAAAAAAAATCCTGCACAAGCAGTGCCCGAAAAAAAAAAAATCGTACCAGCTGAAAATTCCCCACCACCCCCCCCCCCCCCCCATCACTTTTCTAATGGTCCGTCCCTAAGTTTGTCGCATGCGTCAAAAATAGTTCCGTGTAAATCGGCCCTTGCGTGATGAGATTTTCTGATGGTGCAGCTGACTTTAGAGAGACTTGGCATGAAGTTTACCTGCAGTAGTAAACGCCACCACTAGGCCCCGGCTTTTGACAAAAGCGTAAAAATTACTTTTATTGTTAAAAATACTCTTTCTTTCGAGGCGTTTCTTCGTATCTGTAACACCCAAGAAATGAAATGAATTCGGACAAGCTTATTTGATTTTTGGCAAAATTTAGAGTTTATCCCAACTCCTCCTTCTTCTTCTTCTTCTTCTTCTTCTTCTTCTTCTTCTTCTTCTCGGCCGCCACGACAACGACGACAGAGATCAGCGAGAGAACAAAATTATCTGGTGTCCGTTTCGGTCTCACTTCCATGTAATGTTTTCTGTCCAGTTGATGAATCTTGATTCTGATTGGTAGATAGTTTAACAGCCACGTAATCCAATTTGATAGGTTGATATGATTGAAATTTGAAACAACCGAGGGGGAAGGTGGGGATATTTGCCACATCTATGGCTGACGAGCGTGTGATAACGTAATTGTCACTTGGATGCTTTTTAGTTATGATTTTGAAGCCTTTGACAGTTGACGTTTGCTTGGAAATGATATTCGAAGAGACCGAAAACAGAGGTTTTTCGCCGTTCGTTGTCGCCGCTTTGCTGCTAAATTTCATTTTAGAACAAGAAGAAGAAGACGAAGACGACGAAGACGAAGACTACGACGACGACGACGACGACAAAGAAAAATCTCTGGGACCAGGATACCGTTTGCCGTAAACGCGATACCAAATGCCTCTTTTACCTCCCTTTTTTTGCCTTTAGGTGAGCGATCCATCCGGGGCCTCACCAAAAGCGACATGTGTCTTCTGGCGAAAAGGAGAGGACGCAGTATGGAAAACTAGCGGTTGCGAGCTGGTGCCAAGTGAATCTGACGCAAGGATGACTACGTGCAAATGTGATCACCTGACCATATTTGCGTCCCTCGTGGATCCATTTGACTCCACTGTAAGTTAACTAAAGATAGGAAATGCCCTACTCAGTGTCAAATTAACAATTCAGAAATAAACATTTATTTGCCGGGAGTCCGTATTGGAAAAACCGTTGCCGAGGTCTTAAGGTTCCTTCGTTTGTAAACTTTCGCAACAATTGCGATTTACTGCAATTAGCGCGGGAAAATGGCGGACCGTGGAACGGATCGTAAAGAGTTGGAACGGTTACAAGGATACTATTGGCCAATCAAATTCGAAGATTTAGGATTCCAGCTCGCTGAGATGTTCAGAAAAAAATAATTCAGCGTTATTTCAAGTCTTCATCAAGGCTTATGTTCAAACTAATCATCGGTCACGTGATCGCAAATCACGTGACCATTTCAGCACACTGTGCACGAGTGGGCGTGACTCCTTTCAGGGACGGGAAACGGCTCTACTAGTTTCAACTTCTTAAATGAAGGCACGCTGTTGCTACATAACATGAGTGTACAGTTCATGTCAACATATTTCCAACGTCAAGTGAAGCTATGATCCTCGCAGTTATGAACGCAATTTTAGCAATTGTTTAGAAAAGCTCTGAAAATTCAGGACTTCAAGAGGGTTTGAACCCCGTGACCTCACGATGCCGGTGCGACGCTCTAACCAACTGACCTATGAAGCAACTGACGCTGGGAGCTGGTCATTTATGGGTTCTGGTGTTCCCGTGATGAATGAATCAACGAATGAAATGATATATGAAATGAATCATATATTGAAATGCGGATATGAAATCAAACTATGAACTTCGCATCCCTCACGAAAGAATATTAAATGTGCTGTCTGTGGAAACCCAGTGGCGTATAACGTAAATGAGGAAGTTGTTGTTTGTTGTGATCACTGTAAACTGTATACAGTAATGACGATTAATCTTGCTCTTTTCCAGAAGCATAATTATTTCCATGTACGCTATACTGCTTTCTGGGGTTAGCAACGGCAGCTCCGTTTTTAGGCTTGGCTCAATCTATACATTCCAGTGGAGAGCGTTATCCACCTTTTGAAGAACCAAGGCCTGGAATCCAACGCCAGTTCCACAATTCGTAAACGTCGTACTCCAGATTGGTCAAGATATGTAAGACGGGTGTCTTAATTCTTGAAGATAAGAATTTAAACTATTTTTTTTGTCTATTTTGAGAGCGCAGAACCTGACACAAAAGCCCTTGAAATGATTTCAATTATTGGATGTACTATCTCGCTGATTGGTGTACTTGCAACTATTGCTGTTTCGCTGGTGTTCTGGCGTGCAGTCAAAAGTCCGAGAACTAAAGTTCTTCTCAATCTGTGCGTTGCAGTCGCATTGTCGTGCATATTTGTTATCGTTGAAGGATTGGCGAGGGGCAACAAGGTAGGTTTCAATATTCAGACGGTTTTTCTTCTGTTTTTCAGTTTGGGGCACTTGATAGAGTTACCGCAAGTCGTCCTAAGCCACAAAAGAGGGGGGGGGGGGATCTTTCCTCCTTTTATATTTTCTCTTGGATGTAATGAATGTAATGACGGTTTTGATCCCCTGTCGTCTAGGGACTTGTGACACTTCTAGGCTATGTTTAATCCCGTTATATTTTTCCATGCAAATCTTTAGTTGTCTAAGAGAGTCCTCGAATTTGGCAACAAATTGCAGTCGATTGTTTTACAATGTTTTTAACATTGCCGGCAATATCGTTTGCTTTCAAAAGAGACCATTTTTTGATAGTCATCCTAGTTTTCCATTTTGTCTCTAGAAATCTTTTCTGCCAACGAAATTCAGTTTTTTTTATTTTTGCAAATAACGGGGTGTTTCTTTGATAAATTGTGAGGAAGATAGATTGCTTGATTCTTTACCCGGGATACCAACATGGACGCTGTGACGTCTTACGAAAACAAATGATTGGCCATCATGATTGACTGATTGACCGATTGTTCGATAAATTGATTGATTGACAGGTTGGCTGCACTGTAGTTGCCGCTTTTCTTCACTACTTCCTGCTCTCTTTGTTTTCATGGATGCTGTGCGAGGGTGTGCTACTTTACATTTTATTGGTTAAAGTGTTTGGAGGAATCGCCGAGGAGAAAGTCAAGTATTTCTACATTTTTGGTTGGGGTAGGTTTTTTTTCTCTCTCTCTATAGCAATAAAATATTTTTTTCTAATCATGCTTTTATATTTAATTTCTTTGTTTAGAGGCTCATCCTCACTCAAAAGGGATTGCGCGGCGCCTTGAAATTCACACATACGGAAAATCCGAAAATCACCAGCGAGTACCCAATCAAAACGTTGGAACTATTTCAAAACAACGACACAAGCGCGCAATGTCGACTTTTAGGTGAACATGGACCTTGAACTGGTATATGAAGCCAAGCATTTCGAAAGTTCGGCAGTTTAGAGACACGACTAAAAGATGTGAACCTTGAACTTAAAACATTTTGTTCTTGCCGTGCTTATGTCACAAAAGACAAACTGCCAGGTTTTTTTAACAGTCTTTTATTATTATAGCAATAAATTTTAACTTCCGGTGCAATGATTATCTACTGCAC
>NC_090886.1:10599546-10622046 GCF_036669925.1 Montipora capricornis | reverse complement strand
TGAGGATCACAAATTTAACATAGGTAAAGACGGATTTCATCTGAGAACGGATTTTACCGGCAACATATCCACTTCCAAGAAAACGGAGAAAAAAAAGTGACTTCGGCTGATTATTCAACTTGTGTGGTATATACGAAAACAATTATTCACCTCAGTTTCGGTGAAAGTGAAGGATATTTACCTTCACTTCGGTGAATAATTCTTAATTATTATTCATTCAAAACATTTCCCCGTTTCTGATTGGTTAAAACCACACGCATAATTCACCATAACCAACTGCTGTTCACCAAATCAATGACGTCAAAAGTGCAGCCCGCTGCAGATTATTGAACCAATGACGTCAAAAGTGCAGCCCGCTGCAAATTATTGAACCGTTGACCGAAAAAAGCTGGCGACGAGATTGTGTTATTTTTGTTGAGCAGAAAAATGGCTACGAGTAGGTTTAGAAGTTTGAGCGAAGAAAATATTTTGAATAAATAATAAAGCAATTATTCGGCTTTCGTAGAATATGAAGAATTCTGCAGATCTCGGAGGATGTTATCCACCTCGGCCTTCGGCCTTGGTGGATAACATCCTCCTCGACCTGCAGAACTCTTCATATCCTACTCAGCCTCATTCAATAATTGGTAAATATTAACCTCTTACTAACCCGAGGGCGAGGGCCGTACTGGGGAATATTAGGAAGTTTAAGATTTACGACCCGACGGTAACGAAAACGTCATTTAAAGTGGCAAGTTCAGGTTTATTTCTGTTTTTCGTCATTATGTCGGCTTGTCTAACTTCTAAAAACTAGTGTAACTTTCCATGAACTTGAATTAGGAGGTGCAGTATTGAATCTACGGCAGAAAATTTAAATTCGCCGCCTTTTGTTCACGTTCTCCGTAAAACATGAGAATTGGTTATTTCACGTTGCAGATCTGCAGAAAACGTGAAAGAAATGTACAAAAACTAAAAATGCACGTGCAGAGCGTGCAAAGCTATTGTTTTTGCTCGTTAAATATGCAAAATTTGTGACGTTTTCTTTGCTGCCGCGTCGTAGATCTCAAACTCCCCATTGGCCCGACCATTGGCCCAAGGTTGTGGCAGTGCGGACCGAGCATAGCGAGGTCTGTCCAAAAACGACCGAAGGCCAATATTCCCCAGTACGGTCCCGAGCAAGTTTGGTAAGTTGTTTGATTATGAGGCATCTTTTCATTGAGCGATCGGACTCTTCTCCGCTTGGTGAATGTTCGTATTCTTCGTCATCCATCAGCGACCTTTGAACGGCAGCCTTTTACATGTTGAACAAAATTCCGCTTGCTTTAATTGTTCTGTTGTTATGAAAAAGGTTAATTCCCCTTTTTTAAACTGAACTTTGTGTGTTTCGCAATTGAATTTGAGAGAAAAATAAGGAAGCAGACCGTTTCCATGTTAATGGTCGATACTCTATTTAGCCCGAGAATTGTTTGCCATACAATAAAAGCATTATATTGCAAGCAATTCTCAGGGTAAATGGAGTAATCTGACTGGCTGGTTTTTGGTCGGGATTTTGCAGTACGGACCATTACCACGGAAACGGCTCCTGGGAGATTTTTCCCTGCTAGCAGAGGTATCTTTTCTTTTGCGTTCGCTGGGTTGACGAGAACGGGAGAAGAGGCCTTTGCCATGGGTCGAAACTCGCTCTGATCCAACCGCCCTCCATGCACAACCTTGGAGAGCATTCTTCAAACCGTATGCTCCATGATATGTTTGCTGACTGTAACTTGAGCCCACTGTGTCCCACGCATTCCTTTACAGTAATTCCGCTGTTGTTAAGTAAGCCCACACAACATGAAGTATTACGTGAGGATTCGGTCGCGAATTATAAGTAACCGTCGTACATGCTGAACACAGCGAGTTTCGACCCATGGTACTGGTCTCTTTTTCCGTACTAGTCAGGCCAGCGAGCGCAAAAGAAAAGAGACGTCTGCTAGCAGGAAAGGGAATTTAAAGTTGAGCGAAACACACAAAGTTCAGTTTAAAAAAGGGGAATTAATTTTTTTCATACATATTTCCCCGGTAGCCTGTGTACAGCACCCCGCTCTCCGAAAAAAATCGGAAAGGAGCGTCTGTGATCCAATCTCGTTCCCAGAGGCCGCGATCCTTTTGGTCAGCGACGGGGATCGGGACCTCTGGCCAGGGTAAGTACTTCATGTATCCCTTATTATTATGTATTTAAATTTAAGGTATTTATAGTGGAATTCGTCCACAGAAAGGCCAGAGAGACAACTCCAATCGTGAACCGCCATGTTTACAATAGAGCATTTTAGGCGTCCCAGTCTGCATGAAACAATCTCTCGCCTCTGTCTGAGACAAGACCAGACACGCACGCTTCTTACGTTACGTTTATGCCTATAAAATCAACTGAAATGTCAATTGCTGGTTAAAAAAACAAAAACAAAAAATGTTAACGTTTTATCGAAAAGCCAGAATATTTGCGCATACGCTGACGGAATGTTTGAACAAGAGAGAAAAACGCAGTACCTCCAGACACCGGCGCTGGAGCGTCGTACCGAACGAGTCATCCCGGGATTTCGGCCCGTGCGATCGCTTTTGGACGCAGTTGGCCCTTCGCTGCTTTCTGCTACCGACCTTGCTTTCCGGTACGGTATTGAGGGAGAGATATGTCGGCCTCTAAACCATATGTGACAAGTCCCACGCCTACTCACAGCTCCAAACCGCCCTTGTCAATATAGCGTAAGAATTAGATGGCTTATATATTTAAGAGAAAAGTCATTTTATCTGTCATATGGTAAGCAGTGGAGTCGCAGATTACAAAGTGTGCGCATGCGCCTGCTAAAGGTAACATACATACAGTCATAAGCGTTTTCCGAATAACTCAGTACAGGATTAAACCACTGCAAAAACCGTGTACGATCAAAACTTGCTCTACGTTGGATCAAAAAACATCGTGACCACACCAAAAAAAACTTTAAAATAGAAAATATCCTGCAAAGGTTGGTCAAGACAACGTGAACATAGGCGTTGTTGCAATATTTCGGCTGGCCAACACCAGCCTTCTTCAGGTTTATTGAATGGATAAATGCTAGTAACAAGATCTTTATATTTACCGGAAATGACATAAAAAGGCTACGTGATGTGTTATAAAAACGGAAATGCATAAAAAAGAGGAGAGAGAATAATACATGATAACAAGATGAAAAAAACAAACGAAAATTAAAAGGTAGCTAAAGTAAATTACAGTTCATCTCTTCTGTTAAGGCCTGCAGGCTCCAGTGTTTTTCCTCTGTGTATGAGGAATGCCTCACGAGCCTTTCTGATGGATTCACGACTAGTGTGCATTTGTTCGAGCGGTATAAGGATGATGTGATCCTCCGCGTGACCACTGGTCAGGAAGTGTCGTGAAACCGCAGTGGGGGTATAACTACAAAAGGGGTTTATAATAGAAAAAAATTGGTTTATCAGTTGATAATGTAAATTGACCACCGTACAGAGATTCTAAAAGCTGACGTTTCGAGCGTTAGACCTTCGTCAGAGCGGATTCGCTCTGACGAAGAGCTAAAAACTAAATTTTTGTATACTACTTCCCCACCGACGCAGCACCACAGTTTCTTTAGAAACTATCCCTTCATTCATGGGTTTATAATAGGTCGCCTATGTTCATTAAAGCGGTCTTTAAGACGACGTTTGGTCTCTCCGATGTACTGAAGATTACATTTAGTGCACTGAATCATGTAAATTACATTAGGGGTTTCACAAGTAATATGTGATTTGATTTTAAAGGTTTGTCCAGTACTATAAAAAGTATATTGATTACGGCCATCCTCAATAAAAGGACAGGCGGTGCAACTAGTTTTATTGCACCGAAACGAGCCGGATGGAGACCCAGATTGGTCGGTGTTAGTAGGTTCCGGCAATTTAGCTTAGGCGTAGTTTTTACAACGCCGGTAGGCTACTAAAGGAAGATTAGTAAAAACATTTTTACAGCGACCAGATGAATAAAGCACGTTAGAGTGTTTGTGAATTATACGGGATATGTTAGGTAAAGCGGGGTTATAGGTAATGACGAACGGAACAGTATCTGTCTGTTGTTTAGGTTTGGGTTTAAGAGCGTCGTTCCGGGAAATGTCAGAAGCACGTCGTATCTGGGTTTTAAGGAAATTAAGTTCGTAACTTCGGTTGCCGAGGTAGTCCATAAGTTCCTTACAGCGTTGTTTGTAAGTGTCATTGTCGGAGCATATGCGTCGAAGGCGAAGTGCAAGGCTATATGGATTGGAACGTTTAGTGTGGGTGGGGTGGCATGAGGAGATGAGTAAATATTGATGTTTGTCAGTGGGTTTAGTGTAAAGGTCGGTTTCTATGACACCATCCTTGAGTGAGACCATCACATCAATGAATGAAATATTTGTGAGGGAATGCGAACAGGTGAATTTAATGGTGGGATGAAGGTTATTGAGATAATCGACAAATACTTTCAGTTTATCTGAACCTTCAGTTCAAATAACGAAAATATCGTCCAGAAATCTGAGCCATGTATGAGGTAGATACAGTGCGTTAGTGAGCGCGTCCTGTTCGAATTTGGCAAGAAAAAGGTTGGCAAATGAAGGAGCCATCTTGGTGCCCATAGCAGTACCGTGTTTTTGTAGGTAGTGTTTGTTGTTAAATGTGAAATTGTTCATGTTGAGGATGATCTGTATGAGGTCGCAAAGAGTTTCCGTGGGGATGTCCTTATCGTTGCGTTTGCGAAGGAAAAAGCGGCAAGCCTCAATACCTTCACTGTGAGGGATGTTGGTATAAAGAGAAGTGACGTCAAGCGTGACAAGTATGGCATTGTCGGGAAGTGTGTTGATTGTGTTCAAGTTGGCAAGTTTGTTAAGGAAATCAGTAGTGTCTTTAACGTAAGACGGAACAGTGTGAACTAATGGTTTTAGGTAGTAGTCAACAAACTGAGAGATACGTTCTGTGGGGTGGTTGTTAGAAGAAACTATGGGTCGTCCAGGATTGTTTACTTTGTGGATTTTGGGGAGTATGTAGAAGCGTCCAGGTCTGGGGTCGTTTTGTACAAGGTACTGTTTTGTTTTTACGTCAATACGTTTGTTGTTGAACATGCGTTTAACGTATTCAGCAACTCGTTTTTGTATCATGGCAGTCTTGTCCTTTCCTTGTTGTTCGTAGAAGGTTGGGTTATTCAATTGTCGGTTGCATTCGTTTATGTACCAGGATCCATTATCACAGTCGCCGATGCTTTATCGGCCGGAGCTAATATCCTCGAGACATTACATTTACAGCTAAATTACATAGCATATACAGATACCTACTAAATACATAATATTTAAAGATATATTCATTAAAAAGAAAAGCCGCTGTACAAAATGCGGCCCTGGATTCTCTTTTAAAACCAGTAAACTCATAGGTTCGGATAAAATCAGGTAGCTTATTCCGCAACTGAGCTGATACGTAAGAAAAAAGAGAACTAAGACCATAACTGGTTGTTCCAGGTTTATTGAGGAACAGAATGTAATTTCCGCGAAGATCATGCATAAGAAGGGGACGGCAGAGAAAACGTATTTTTCATATAAGCAGAAAAACCCTTTTTAAAAAAAAAAAAAAAAATACTTTTATTAAGAAATAGGAGAAATTTTGAATGCGCTTATTGCATAGAGATGTAGAGCTTGAGTTTCGTAGTAAGAGGACAAGTAATCTGCAAATATAAATAATGTTATTCTCTTATTTACATTATTATGACAGCATCTCACACCTCTGAGTCGGCACTGCTATTATGGAACCAGTAAATGAAGTGAGAGATCTTTGCATCACTCTAGACTCTACCCTCACTCTTCGCACCCACATCAATAATATATGTTGCTCTGGCTCATTATCTTTACACGAACACAGCAAAATCAAGAAATTTTTATCTCAGAAAGACACCGAAAGGGTCGTTCATGCCTTTATTTCCTCCAAACTGGACTATTGCAATGGTTTGTTTTACGGCTTGCCCTCTTCTGAAACACAGAAACTTCATAGACTACAAAACGCGACCGCCCGACTAATTACGCGAACAAAAAAATCTGATCATATCACTCCAGTCCTTATCAATCTTCACTGGCTCCCTATAGAACATCGTGTTATCTTCAAGCTTCTTCTCTATACCTATAAAGCACTTCATGGTCTGGCCCCTGATTACTTGGCAAATCTGTTAACTTTCTATAAACCTGTCCGCACCCTCCGTTCGTCAAGGTCTAACAATCTGTCTGTTCCAAGATCTAGAACCTCCACCTATGGCGACAGATCCTTTGCGTGTGTATCCCCTAGGCTCTGGAACCAACTTCCAGATTTCACAAGATTCTCCGAGACCTTAGATTCCTTCAAAACTAGGCTTAAGACACACCTTTTTAAAATTGCTTTTAACCTATAGTAAATTTTTAATCTTATTCGTGTAATTACTTTAAAACTTATGTAAAAGCATTGAAACGTAGGTATAATGCATTTTTAAGAACTGTTATTATACCGTTTCTTTAACACGAGAATTACAGCGAAATGAAAGCACAACTTAGTCGCGAATTTTCGATGATAAAAACTTGTTCAGAAATCCAAAATCTAAGTTAACAGCACACACCAGGCCTACTCCTGAGTATCTGGCTAGAAATCATTTCCTCTGGCCGCGCTTCAGCCATTCGATGAGGGCCAGTCTCGTGCTTCTTAAGTTGCCTGGCTCATGCCCAAAAGGAATTCTTGGTAATTCTTCCATTCCATGACAAGGGAAGACTCCCAAATCTCATTTCATAGTTTTTTTCATAAGTGTCGGACAAGCCAGTCCTACAGTTACCAGCAAAATAACGCATCGATTGAAGGTTTTAGCTTTCAAAACTTGCCCAGATTGTGTCAGTAGGTCCTGGAATTCGTCCACAGAAAGGCCAGAGAGACAACTTTACTCGTAAACCGCCATGTTTACCATAAAGCATTTTAGGGGTCCCAGTCTGGATGAAACCATCTCTCGCCTCTGTCTGAGACAACACCAGACAGAAACGGTTCTTACGTTACGTTTATGCCTATAAAATCAACTGAAATGTCAATTGCTGGTAAAAAAAAAAAAAAAAACAGCATTTTAACTTTTTGTCGAAGAGCGACACCGCGGTAAAATGAGTGCGCAGGCTTGAGCCACGCGCGAATCGACTGGTACCAATGCGAGGGACTGGTACCAATCAAATGTGCCATAGAAACAACAGCGCGACAAAATGGCAGCAATTTAAATTCTCTGTTTGTTTTCATTTTGCGATGATAAGGACAACACTACTTTGAAAAGGTTTAAATTTTGAAGAGAGCTTCCTGAAAGACTAATCTTCCGTGTGTCTTTTCAAACCGAAAAACTATAGTTCAAACCAGGAGAATTTTACCTTGCATTCGAGCGCTAGAGCAAAAGGACGAAGTCCGTAATGTTATTAGTCGCGATGGTCTCTGCGTTGGTAAACGTCTGGGGGGAAAACTGTGCACTCAGAAGGAAAACGCGGGGTAAACATCTGCAAGGGCAGAATGATAATGCCTTTTGCGAAGATGGCTTATGTTGCTTCTGTTGAACAAGGAAATCGTCTGTTTGTTTCATTGGAATCATTTGAAAGTGAGAAATAAGCTTAAGTTCTTTTCATACCGGCATCCCACTCATTCGGCAACATGGCTAAGTCATTTTCCTGCCCTCCATTCTCATATTTTACAACACTAGTTACTTTTACAAGAGCGAGGCAATAAAATAAAGAAAATAAGTCTTAATTTTAAGAGAGGCTCGCAAAAAAGTTTTGAAACTAAGTATAAATTTGACTCCAATGCTACCTGATGTTTCCCTTTTACTTGGAGTTTGGTAGTGGTCCATCGTTGAAAATATTTTTTCAGCATTTTTCCTGCAGCTGGCAGGTAACTGTAATTTTTTTCTCCAGCTTCGTCGATCTCCTTGTAGAGCCTTGCTGGGATGAGGGTGGGGAGACATGAGAATCATGATAATGAAACATAAAAAACATTCACCTGCATGTGTTTGGAAAATACTTGCATGCATTGCACCAGCAAAAATCCAGGCTAAATTTTGCACTGGGTGTAAAGATACTGAGAGAGGAATGTAATCATACATCCAGCAAGACTAGAGGCATTCTGCTTCATACTCTAATATTTTATTATGCACAACTGATCCAGTGTCACTACCCAATGATAGACTCACAATGGCTCTATCTGGACCCACAATGACCCTATCTGATTCATTTTCAACAACAACAACAACAACCACAACAACTACTATGGTATGTGTTACCACAAAACACAATATACAGTAACTCAAATATCTCTCTAATTTTATTGTTGTAAGTACCGTATATTCATTATTAACACTATTACAGTAGGAGCAGTCTCAGAAGTTAATATCCAAACCCATGCACAGCAAGAGAAAAACTAGAATATCATACAGCTGTATTAATGAAAGCAAGACAGTTTACTTGAATAAAAAAACCAAATTATATTTGCTTGGTCAAACATTGACTTAGAAAGTGTGGCAAGTAAATAATTATCGTCCCTTTTCTAGACAATTTTGAAGAGCTGTTTGGAAACCATCTTGTATTAATCACTGACATGCTCACATCTGTGATGTTTAATTTGCAGTAATACTGTTGTCATCATGCAGGATCACCTGCAGGAAAAATATGCGAAATGAATAACAACCATGCATTGTTTTCATCACAAAACCAATAAACTATTCAATGCTGAACTCCTCATCACAATCTCTGAAAACAATCTGGAATGTTGCTTGCCATGCATGGTATGACCATATCAGCACACAAAAACCAGGAAGAGTTTTAGACTTAAGCACTGGAATAAGAATAAATGACATGTTTAAGAAACAACAGGAAACTGATCAAAGTAAAACAATAATATTATTATCACTTGGTCATTTTCATCCACAGATGTCACTTAAGATACTTGAAAAAAACATGGAAATCTGTGCCCTATTTGTAAAGATACCTTTATAAAAAAAACTAAACTTAACTGACTCCCTTAATAAGAGGTTTTGGTCACAGTAGTTGTGGTGGTCATGGTTGTCACAGTGGTCACAGTAGTTGTGGTGGTTATGGTGGTCACAGTGGTCGTAGTGGTCACCGTAGTTGTGGTGGTTATGGTGGTGACAGTGATCGTATGGTCACAATAGCTGTGGTGGTCATGGTGGTCTGTGGTGGTCACAGTAGTTGTGGTGGTCGTGTTTGTCAAAGTATTTGTGTTTGTTACAGTGGTTGTGGTGTTCACAGTGGTCATGGTGGTCACATTAGTTGTAGTGGTCATTGTAGTTGTGGTGGTTATGGTAACGACAGTGATCGTAGTGGTCACAGTAGTTGTGGTGGTTATGGTAGTCACAGTGGTGGTAGTGGTTACAGTAGTTGTGGTGGTCGTGGTGTTCATGGTGGTCAGTAGATGTGGTAGTTATGGCTGTGACAGTGATCGTATTGGTCACAATAGCTGTGGTGGTCATGGTGGTCATGGTGGTCGTGGTGGTTATGGTGGTGACAGTGATCGTATTGGTCACAATAGCTGTGGTGGTCATGGTGGTCGTGGTGGTCACAGTAGTTGTGGTGGTCGTGGTGGTCACAGTAGTTGTTTTGGTCTCGGTGGTCACAGTGTTCTTAGTGGTCGAGTAGTTGTGGTGGTCAGAGTAGTTGTGGTGGTTATGGTGGTGACAGTCATCGTATTGGTCACAATAGCTGTGGTGGTCAGAGTAGTTGTGGTGGTCATAGTGGTCACAGTAGTTGTGGTGGTCGTGGTGGTCACAGTAGTTGTGGTGATCGTGGTTGTCACAGTAGTTGTGGTGGTCATGGTGGTCACAGTGCTCATAGTGGTCACAGTAGTTGCGCTGGTTATGGTGGTGACAGTGATCGTATTGGTCGCAATAGCTGTCGTGGTCATGGTGGTCCCAGTAGTTGTGGTGGTCCTATTGGTCACAGTAGGTGTGGTGGTTCTGGTGGTGACAGTGATCGTATTGGTCACAAGAGCTGTGGTGGTCATGGTGGTCGTGGTAGTCACAGTAGTTGTGGTGGTCCTGGTGGTCACAGTAGCTGTGATGGTTATGGTGGTTACAGTGGTCGTAGTGGTCACAGTAGTTGCAGTGGCCATGTTGGTCACAGTGGTCTTGGTGGTCACAGTAGTTGTGGTGATCGTGGTGGTGACAGTGATCCTATTGGTCACAATAGCTGTGGTGGTCATGGTGGTCATAGTAGTTATGGTTGTTATGGTGGTGACAGTGATCGTATTGGTCACAATAGCTGTGGTGGTCATGGTGGTCGTGGTGATCACAGTAGTTGTGGTAGTCGTAGTGGTCACAGTAGTTGTGGTGGTCGTGGTTGTCACAGTAGTTGTGATGGTTATGGTGGTTACAGTGGTCGTAGTGGTCACAGTAGTTGTGGTGGTCTTGGTGGTCACAGTGGTCGTAGTGGTCACAGTAGTTGTGATGGTCACAATGATCGTAGTGGTCGCAGTAGTTGTGGTGGTTATGGTGGTGACAGTGATCGTGATGGTCATGGTGGTCATGGTAGTTGTGGTGGTCGTAGTGGTCACAGTAGTTGTGGTGGTCTTGGTGGTCACAGTGGTCGTACTGGTCACAGAGAAAATGTATGGGGTGCAGGGATGGCGCAGTGGTGACAGCACTCGCCTCCCACTAATGTGGCCCAGGTTCGATTCCGAGAATCGGCGTCATATGTGAGTTGAGTTTGTTGGTTCCCTACTCTGCATCGAGAGGTTTTCTCCGGGTACTCCGGTTTCCCGTCTCCTCAAAAACCAACATTTGACTCCATTTACTTTCATTGTTGATTTCAGTTTACAGTGTCCCTAATTAGTCCTCCAGCGCTAGAACGACTAGACACTTAAATAAAGTTCCTTTTCTTTTCCTTTTCCTTCCTTTCCAAGTTCCTTTTCCTATTTTTCATATAAGCAGAAAAACCCTCTTTTCAAAAAAAAAAACAAACAAACAAAAAAAAACATACTTTTATTAACTAATAGGAGGAAATTTTGAATGCGTTTATTGCATAGAGATGTAGAGCTTGACTTTCGTAGTAAGAGGACAGGTAATCTGCAAATGCAAATATCATTATTCTCTTATTTACATTATTATACCGTTTCTTGAACACGAGAATTACAGCGACGCAGAACTTGTCGGACATCCTGAACGTGTTCATCAAAGGTCTTACTATACACCAAGACATCATCCAGGTAGGGAATGCAGATGTTGTCACGTAAGCCGTCTAGACATTCGTTCATACACCTTTGGAAGGCCGCCGATGCATTCATAAGCCCAACCGGTATTTTATTCCACTGATACAATCTCCAGGGGATCCCAAATGCAGTAAGGGGGCGAATTTCCTCTGCCATGAAGCACTGGTGGTAGGCCTTCCCAGACCATTTAAGATATCTTGTATTCGGGGAATCGGCTAACTTTCTGGATATGTTTTCTTGTTCAATTCTCGAAAATCGATACACCGTTGCAGGCTGCTCCCATCTTTTTTTCGGGCACAGACCATGGGTGAGGAGTACGTCGAACGGGACTTGCAGATCCAATTTCGATGAATGAGGTCTTCCAAGTACTCTTTCCCTTCCCTAAAGAGTGGCTTGGGGATGGAGATATAGTTCTTCTGTACTGGCTCATTGTCCTTTAGCTGGATTTCAAGCTCCAAATTTTCAACACAGGCAACATCATCGTCGGTTCTTCCAAAAGCACCAGCTTCTTGTCGTAGCACTTCGCGGACAATCAATTGTTCATTTTCTTCTAGCTGACTCAAGTCAACTGGTGGCTCCCATTCATCTTGTTTGTGACCTTGATGTAAGGTAGCTTCGGAATAAGGTTTCTCCTCTCCGCGAGTGCATATTTGGTCGGGGGGATTTGGAATTGGTATAACGGACTTAACCATGTGTATTCGACCCAGTTCTGTTCTGCGCTTTAGCAAGATGTTTCTGTCGGTATTGTTGCTGACCAAGATGGTCACGTGACTGGATGTTCCCGGGGTTATTTTAGTGAGATCCTCACCCAATTCCAGTCCGTCTGCTTGGGGGGGGGGGGGGGGGGGGCGAATTCTCTCTTTGACAGCAGCCACTTCTGCCTTAAGCTACCTTAGTTCTTTCATAAGGGCTTGCTCCACCTCAGTATTCTGTTTTGCCTGCTTGTCCCCTCCTTCTTGAACAGCATTCACCTTGGGGGTTAAACTGTGAACCAAATTTCTGTGATCGCTCCATTTCGTTACAGAAACACACAATGATTTTTTCGAATAGCTCTTCATCACTCATAGTTTCCTTCTCCAGGTAAGGCTTCATTTCGATCATAATATTCTCATTTTGCAGGCCAAGCGAAAAGCTATTAACAAACATGCCATGTACTCAGTAAAGTAGGTTCATATTTCAGTTCCGAATCACTTTCTTGATATGCAAACAAGATTTCTTGTTTCAAATCGAGAAGGCGGATCAAGAACTCTTGAGGTTTTCCCATTGGCTGCTGGACAGTTTAACTCAACTGATGGTATAGTTCAGTTGCTGTTCTCTCCTGATAATGCGAACGCATAATTCTCCTCAATTAGCCCAGAGCTAAATCCGCCTTACCCTCCAAATAACTTCTTAGACGTAACGCCGGATTTATTGCTTTTATTACAGCTTCTTAAATTTTATCCTCTGTATAATCATTCTTCAACCCATTCTCAATTTGATGTAATAGCGAGGAAAAACTCAACCGATCCTTCTGCGACACGTCGCCAATCTGGCCCGAAATTGATACTGTGGGTTTTTGCTCTACTTTGACGGTCGCCTTAATGTTTTCAGGGGCCTTGGGCAGTTCCGTTTTCTCTTTCGGTACACTTCATTTTTCCTGCGTGCTTAGAGACGACGATAACCCTTTGAGCTTGTCATAATCTAGTTCCTCCATTTCAAGATATTTATTTAAAGCTCGGATAAAGACCAACCTTCCCTTGCTCTCAGGCGGCAAAGTAATTTTCAGCCCACTACAAACTTCTTTAAGGCTTTCCTTGCTCAAGGTACACAACGCGGCCTGAATTTCGATCTGTAGACTCACGATATCCGCCATACGTCAAACAAATAAATCTTTCGTACTCACCAATAGTACAATCAGCCGTCCACAATAGAAATGCTACACTTCACGTCGCAATTAGTCCGGCGTCTACCACAACCAACTCGCACTCGACAAATCAACCAAACGTGCCAAACCACTTTGTCTTTCACAATTTCCGGCGGCTTTTCGTCGATGAAAAGCTTCTTTGGTTCGAGTCCTGGCAGGGTCGCCAATGTTACACACTCAAATCGAATCAAAAAACGTTTTATTAAAGCACAAGCTGCGTACTTTTAACTACTCTTCCAGAAGCCTTCTCTACGGAATTGCAAAAATTGCGTTGATAACTGCGAGGATCATAGCTTCACTTGATTTCATATCTGCAGTTCATATATGATCCATTTCATATATCATTTCATCGTTGATTCATTCCTCACGGGATTATTAGAACTCACAAATGACCAGCTCCCAACGTCAGTGGCTTCATGATAGCTCAGTTGGTTAGAGCGTCGCACCGGTATCGCGAGGTCACGGGTTCAAACCCAGTTGAAGTCCTGAATTTTTTCAGGCTTCTCTACGAAATTGCAAAAATTGCGTTCATAACTGCGAGAATCATAGCTTTCCTTTGCTCTTCTTAATTGGAATTCTACAGTGACAAGTTTAGCAGCCAATGGGTATCTCCCAGCGTTTTGAGCTCTCCCACCCACGATGTGTCTCCTCGCTTTATGTCTCTCGTACCACCTACATTCCTCTTTTGCTTGTTCTTGGAGATTCCTGATAAAATACTTTGCTTTGCTTTACTCCACATGACAACCAGGCCCGGGTTGCTCGAAGCCTGGTTAGCGCTAACTAGCGTTAAATACCATGGAAACCTATAGGTTTGATACCGCTTAACCATCAGTTAGCACTAACCAGGCTTTGAGCAACCCGGGCCAGGGATTTGCTATCTTGCTTGGCATCAGCAACTTTTTGCCATCTATTCTTCGAATTAGACAAAGAGTCCAACAGGTCAAGAATTTGTTTTTACTGGGTTGCCAACCCAGTCGGAATCTGTCTTTAATTTCGTCGTTTTTTTATTTTTCGTTTTCTTTTTTTTTTTATTTTTTTCCGTGTCGGTAAATGTCTTGCCTGTCACTCCCCTGCTAAGTGGTGTCTTTGTGCATGGAGCCTTCTACCCGTATTTTCTTAGGATCGAGAGGGTAGTGGGAAATGCGTAGATTTCTCTGGTGGACACAGTAGAACGATTAACTTAACCGGCAATGGCGTCGAAAGTCATCTAACGTGAATGGCGTTTTAGTGGATCTTTGAACAAAATGTACCCTCATGAAGCTCAATAATGGCAAGCGAATTGGATACTGAACAAGACAGGAGGTCGAATGTTAGAAGCGACGAGTAATGGACTTCGACAACAATCTGTCGCCCGTCGAGCCGTAATCAAAGTGAGCTGTCTTCCTAAAATTTTGCCAAGTGTGGTGTTTTATACGACACTCAAACCAAATGAACAGTTCTCCGGTAACTCAGTATGGGTTCAACAAAGACAGAGAAGGAATCCATATAGTGGATCTGTTATCTCAGTTGTCTCGCTATTTGTCAGATTTGTATTTACCTGTTCTCAACTCTGCACAGTCTTCCGGTATAACAATTGGAAATTTCACTAATAAGTCATTGACGTGAATGGCGTTTTCGTGGATCTTTAAACAAAATATACCCTCATGGAGCTCAAGAATGGATCGTCAATTGGATGAGCAAGACAGCGCTGAAAAATAAATATCTGGATTTTAAGAGACGAGTAGTGGTCTTCGACAACAATTTCATTTTTCGCCTTTGGATATCAAGTGAGCTTTGTTTCTAATATTTTACTAACTTGGTATTATATAAAACACGGAAATCAAATAGCAATTTTTTTATGGATTTAACCATAGTTACTAACTATGATTTAAGAAATTAACATTGAAGGAATCGAACGCCTATAAGAATGCATCACAGTGTTTACTCAAGTCGCATCATAGTTGTCTGACAATTTACATTTACCGGTATTTTGTACTTAACTCTGCAAAGGTGTAAAATATTTGGAAATGTGACAGTGAAGAATTATTTGAATGAAAGTTGTTGTCGCTTTTGTGCTTCATTATTTACGGTCAGCGTTCCGAGTCGAAAAGGGTTTTGATGTGAACTGTCAAAAATGTATTTAATTGCATCTCTTGTTTGCACGCACGCAATTGAAATAGGAAGGTATTTTTGCCTCTAATAGTAAATATGTTGTTTGTTTCGATTAATTTTTCGCTGGAAAAGGATTTTGCCGAGATATTTCCAGCCTTTGTGAACTTTAATATCATGTTGTGTAATTTTCGAGGTTAACAAATTTGCATACGTGTGTTGAAATGTGATACGGGAGCATTTTTGTGGTATAATGTAACGAAAATAGACAGGTCTGTTGGAAGCTTGCTTGAGTTTCAACAAAATGACCCCCAAAATCGGCAAAAAAAATCTGACACTGATGAATAATAAAGTAGCTGCTATTCCCAAAACGATGGAATTACCTGACGATAAATAACCTTGTCTTGGAGAGTAAAGTTTTGACTGTCAACCTGAAGAATTGGGCGATTGTGGTATTTGTGTTGAATTCGCACATTTCTTGTCAAACTTTATAACACTTGAAAGAAAAAGAAAACTTAGAAAAACAAAAACCAGGTATCTCTGTCAAATGATGATTTGACACTGTTTCGCGAGTAAACACACCGCGGTAACTTCACCACGGCGCCCTCTGAATCCGATGTAACTTTCGATTTTGCGCTTTTACTGGTGCAGCCAAAGTACATTAGCAAAAATCTCCCAGAATGTTTGTCGGTGATCGTAACTTTTTATATTCGGGGTTAAAAATTAGTGTTGTTTTCGTGTCATAAATGTTGTTGCTGATGGCAAAATATTTTATTCTCGATCGACCGTCCAGAAAACTTCCTTCTGCTCTTCCCAAAAACTTTGTACCACTATTTATTTACTTTTGCATCAATATTTGTTTCGCATAAGGCAAGCTAACAAAATCAGTTCCATGCTTGGTCCGCATTTGTTAGCGTTAAAATAGAATTTTCGGTCCAATGCTTCTGTTTTGAGGTTTTTGGTCTCCCATTCAGATACTAACCCCGCCGAATATGGATAACTTCAGCGAACTATTGTAGCTGTCAGATGCTCAGAGGGCACGCTTAAACTTGTGGTGAAAAGAAGTTGTGAGGGAACTTGAAAATTATCAACACGTCAGCCCAGAAGCCAATGTTTCTCGCTTCTCTTTTATTTGTTATTCTTCAGAGACTGGAATGCTGTAGTTCAATACCACACAATTCAGTGCCTTCTGATTTTCTGTAACACGTACCACAGGCAACCCAGTGTATGCTTCACGGAAGCATCTCGTTTGAACTCTAAAGTGCATGACTCCCGATGGCTACATCCACGACGGTTTTCAGTGTATTCCTTCTGCTTATGGCGTAGTGGGACATTCTCTTCTTGCTCACTATTATCTAGCACATCTATAGAGGTGGCTGAAGTCATCTTAATATGGCCAGAAAAATGTGGATTTGAGACGATAACATCGACTTTAGAGGGATGTTTATACTTGGCTTGCATCCTGAAGAATGACTGATTGCATATTTACAATGACTGCAAAAATTCTCGCGTCCTCATTGGCTAAATTTTATTGCCAATAAGCGGACAGACACATAAATTTATAATTTATGCGATAATGACGCGATATTGCTCGCGTCAGATTGAAGTTTCTCGCTTTT
This sequence comes from Montipora capricornis, assembly GCF_036669925.1. Taxonomy (NCBI): domain Eukaryota; kingdom Metazoa; phylum Cnidaria; class Anthozoa; order Scleractinia; family Acroporidae; genus Montipora; species Montipora capricornis. The sequence goes on along the minus strand of NC_090886.1, from coordinate 10,605,225 downwards.
TTTTTCTCGCTTTCTTCTCGTGTTTTGACTTAATTTTGACCCTTCTGCCTTTTTGTTATTGTAAAAAACAAATTGATGTCAGTTTTTCATGCGTCTGTCCTGTTATTGACAATGAATTTCGTCTGTGGCACACGAGTCGCTCCTTTATAAGTTTGTTGAGACGTGCTGGAATGGTGACTTCCTGCTATTGTGTATATTGAACTGTGAATAATTTCATAGAGTAAATACATTAGTCAAGAGACCAATTAGCCACTGAATTTAGCCAGCGTGTTCCCTCCCACTTTCGTCATAATTTTCACAGTGACGTCATCAAATGCTAAAATCAAAACCGCGAGGTCTACCGAATGTTTATCTATACGGGGTTGAAGATGGCCTATAAATAAATTTCTTTACAAGTTACCAGTTCCGTAACGTTTTCGGTTTTTTAAAAATATTATACAGCATTTTGAATTTCAGAACTGCGACTTGCGTGACACCAGATACTGAAATCCCCTTTTGATTGAAAAAATGTTTCTCGTTATGATTCTCCGTAGTTTAAACGTTTCAAGTATATTAGGAGATGTAAGTATCTCGGCGGGCTCTGGTTTTGCAGGACCTACCCTACCCTACCCCTCTATTTATTTTTTGGGGAGTTCATTTTTAAAGTCAACTTTAACTCGAACTCCAACTCGAAGCGCAACTCGAAGTCCAACTCGAAGTCCAACTCGAAGTCCAACTCGAATTCCAACTCGAACCCTAACTCGAAGTCCAACTCGAAGTCCAACTCGAAGTCCAACGCCAACTCGAACTCGAACTAGAACTAGAACTCGAATCCAAACTCGATGGTACGGGATTCCCGTCGCGACAAAAGGGTCGCACTTGTCGCAGGCACGCGATGACAGATTTTATGTCTAATGTAAACACCAAAAGCGTTAGTGCAACCCCTGCCTTGGTTGCTGAGAGTGTTAGCATCACGTTTGTAGAATTTTTCAAGCTCTTTGACCAATCATAGCTAGGCAAGAGCATATATGCAAACGCCAGTTTTTGAGAGATCTAAGAGAAAGTTGGCTGCAGGCAACGGCAGAGTGCTGAAGTTCCATTCAAGAATAAAGAATATCAAACTCTGAAGCTGTTTCTAAAAAATCTGTCCCGTAACAGCAGTCATAGTTGTCACTTTTAGTCCTGTCATTGATGTATAGATTACCATTTGTCTAAAAAAACAGCTTGCTTGGGTGAGAAAGCGTGGTCCATTTTTGTAGGTTTTACTCAAACTGTTCGGGAAAATCCACACTCAAAATTAAACACTCGTATCTTGGACTGTATATCCTTCTTTTATTCCCAACAATAATCAACGTTTGCTCACACCGTACATACATTCCAACTCTCAACAACTCTTTCCTGTTTTGGCATTTAAAGGGAATCCCGAACCATCGAGTTTGGATTCGAGTTCGAGTTCGAGTTGGACTTCGAGTTGGACTTCGAGTTGGACTTCGAGTTGGACTTCGAGTTGGACTTCGAGTTGCGCTTCGAGTTGGAGTTCGAGTTAAAGTTGACTATAAAAATAAACTGCCCTTCCCCCAAAAAGAAATGGAGGGGTAGGTCCCGCAAAACCAGAGCCCGCCGAGATACTTACATTTTTCGAAGGACCGCTTGTGCTTATGGGAGGGCACAAACCAACGATAGTATGACAAGGAATATTTTTCCTTGAAATGTAAATGCTAACCATGATCCATGATGCTAACCAACGATCTCTCATGAAGAGAAAGGATTTGAATCGAAGCAGTGTCCATTTCTATTAAGAAAGTGCAAGTGGCACATAAAGATACCTTGCATCTCAACTTTGGCCTAGCGTTGTAAGGAAATATTTTGAGGCTTTGCACTGTATGCCTTCACTAGTAAGCGCACGAAAACCAAGAGAACACACTGAGGCGCTCAACATAAGTCTAACTCGATCTTCAACTCGAACTCGAACTCGAGTCCAAACTCGATGGATTATTTCTCCCGCAAATAACGTGTTCATTTTTTTTTTCTCTACAGTATTATTTTGAAAGCAATTTTTGTGTTTAAATTTTAACAGGCCCTTTACAGGTAGACCATCACGTGACCTACTTTTCATAAAATTGTGGGCTATAAATTAAAGAATGCCGGAAATGGAAAAAGCATGTGACAATAGGTACCACACATTGTTGAAAACCTATATCCCTGCTCTATATTTTAATGTGTCAGCAATTTTATTACTTAATTAAACCACATAAAAAAAAAAATAATAATTAAAAATCCCAATATTGCCCCGAATTCCTGTTCCTGTTCTTCGCCCAGCTTATACATCTCTTTGCTTATTAACATTAATAATAAATAATAATTATACATTATTATCAATTATATACTTGCGTTTTAATTATTAACTCGAAGCGCAACTCGAAGTCCAACTCGAAGTCCAACTCGAAGTCCAACTCGAAGTCCAACTCGAACTCGAACTCGAAGTCCAACTCGATGATACCTAACTCCCGCATTTAAAGGAATAAGATATCTATTATTCGCATATGATAAGTACATGTCATATTTCGTATCTCCTAAAAACACATGGCGCTCGTTACGTTCAAAAGCAATTAACTGAAAGCAGTTAACCTATCAAAATACATCCTTATCTCTTTAAAATTGAAATACACGCGATCAAATTCTGTGTATAATAAAGTTATTATTAGGGCCGTTGTGCTGCGTTACATAACGCGGTATGTTTTCCAACACGAACGAGCAGAATTTTCTCCACCAATAAAATTTGTCTGCTTTGCTGGAACCTGTTAAAATGATAGTTAGTTTCTGTTTGGCATATTACTGTAGTAACAATAGGTGACATCACAAGAAACATCGCTATATCATTAGTTGTGAGGAGTTTCGAGCACACGCTCTTGGAGCCCACATTCAGATGTTACACTGTTCCACCGTTCCCACAATTCCATAATGCACGATGCCGTGTGACCAGCCAGAAGCTGCTTGGCATCGTTCTGACATACTTGAAGTGGGTCTTCGTTTTAGATCAGTGGGTTTTCGTTTTAGATCAGAGGGTCTTCGTTTTAGATCAGCGGGTCTTCGTTTTAGATCAGAGGGTCTTCGTTTTAGTTCAGTGGGTCTTCGCGTTAGATCACAGGGTCTTCGTTTTAGATCACAGGGTCTTCGTTTTAGAACAGTGGGTCTTCGTTATAGATCACAGGGTCTTCATTTTAGATCAGTGGGTCTTCGTTTTAGGTCATAGGGTCTTAGGTCTTCGTTTTTGGGTCTTCGTTTTAGAAACGCCCGCCGTTTCCGTTGCTATCAGTTTATCCAACAATTTAATTAACTCGAATTTAGCTAGTCTGAAGAACCGCAAGTATTTACCACAAGCTTTTCCGCCTTTTTGCTGAGAGTGTTAGGATCACGTTTGTATAATTTTTCAAGCTCTTTGGCCAATCACAGCTAATCAAGAGCATATATAAACGCCAGTTTTTAAGAGAGCTAAGGGAGAGTTGGCTGCCGGCAACGGCAGAGTGCTGAAGTTCCATGCCAGAATAAAGAAGTTAAAACTATGAAGCTGTATTTACAAAATCTGTCCCGTAACAGCTGTCGTAGTTGTCGCTTTTAGTCATGTTATATAGATTACCATTTGTCTAAAAAACAGCTTGCTTGGGTGAGAAAGCAAATGGTGTGGCCTTTCGAGGTGGTCCATTTTTTCTAGGTTTTACCCAAAAGAGCAGAATTTTCTCTACCAATGAAATTTGTTTACTTTGCTGGAACCTGTTAAAATGATAATTAGGTTCTGGTTGGCATATTACTGTAGTAACAATGGGTGACGTCACAAGAAACATTGTGTGGAGTGTCGAGCACACACACTCAGAGCCCACGTTCAGATGCTCCACTGTTCCACCGTTCCGACAATTCCATAGCACACAATGTCGCCTGACCAGCCATAAGCTGCTTGGCATCGTTCTGACATTTTTGAGGTGGGCCTTCGTTTTGGATCATAGGGTCTTCGTTTTAGATCACAGGGTCTTCGTTTTAAACCATAGGGTCTTCGTTTTAGATCAGTGGGTCTTGGTTTTAGATCACAGGGTCTTCGTTTTAGATCAGTGGGTCTTCGTTTTAGATCATAGGGTCTTAGGTCTTAGGTATTCGTTTTTGGGTCTTCGTTTTAGAAACACCCCTTATCTAACTGTTCTTACAGCGTTGCCCTCCGTTTCACCAGTTCAGCTTTATTCTCGGAAACATAACTCCGGGGGGTGCGGGAAGACTCCCATATGAAACAGACGGGGATGCTCGTCGGAAATTTTGAATTTAACCCCTAAAGGAGACCATTTGGGCGTGGCTCAAGCTTTTTGTGACCCCTAAAGGAGACCACTCTGGGTGTGAGTTAAGCAAATTTTGACCCCTAAAAACAAGTTAAAAAGAAAATTTGACTTCTGTTTCTCTTCGCGTAATTCTGTGTTTCTTCGTGGAACCTGGCTTTGAGGACAATGAAAATTCCACAAGACTGAACTGAAAAGGCAAAGGAAGATGGCCACCAAAGTGATAAAACAGATGGGACGTTTATTGAAAAAGTAAAGAGTCTTTTCTATTAGGTATGTTGAGCATCACTGATGTTCCCGCTGCGCTCGCAACGATTGCTCCCTGGTAGTCACCGTCACCGGCTTACTCTGGCCGCGGCTTACATAAGACGCGAACACCCCGTATAAATGGTACAAAATCTTCCTTCGCGGCTTTCTCAAGCCGCGGCTTATCCTGGCCTGGGAGTTTATACTCGTATCAACTCGTATCTCGCAAATTGTCTTTTAGACTGAGCACCTCGCGTACGCGAACACGGTCCGGCACATTCGTAATTACAAGATCTAACACCCCGTCACGGCGGGTGGGAATAAAGTTAAATTGTGTTAAAACATGGTCGTTAAGAATTTCTAAGAACGCCACCTCTTTTGTGCCTCTGGTGTTTTCTAGCGAGTCCCAAGAGATCTTGGACAGGTTCAGGTCGCCACCTATTACCATATTCTCATAGGTTTCAGAAGCATGATCAAGAAAAATATTAAATTTTTCCAACCAGCAGCCTGTATCATCTTCGGGATCTGGCCAATAAATCGAGCAAAACAAAACTTTCTTATTGCAAAAAGTAGTCATCTCAGCGCACACAAGCTCTAAGTCCTCCAAGTTTTCTGAGTCCGGCAAATATTCCCGCGTTGATTTGAAGGAGTTGGCTTTGGCAGCAATAAGAACGCCACCACTATTACGATCCTTACGGTCTTTCCTATAGACAATAAAGTCAGAAAGCGGGAAACGTTCTTGGTCGAGGATGTTAGCATTCAGCCAGGTTTCACTGATTAATACGATGTCGGCGTGTTCGGAACAGACTAGATCTTGAACCCGATCTAAATTGCTCACTCTTGAAGTCCCAACTTTATGTTGCGATTTCATGCTTCTGGCGTTAATCACAAGGCCTTTTAACGGGACACTAGGACCTCCAAACTGCGTTCTCTTTGTGATTGTAGGTCCAGGCTGGCTAATAATATCGCCACAGAGCAGCAACAAGCCGATAATGAAGCCGCTAGAGCTGTAAAAGTAGCGGTGGCGAGTCGGCACGAAGCGATTGTTTCCACTCATGGCCGAAGGTTGATAAATCGAAGGTTTAAAATATTTCCATGCCGCGAACTCGAATCCCTCTACAGACCTCCTCACAAA
>NC_090886.1:10574546-10592046 GCF_036669925.1 Montipora capricornis | reverse complement strand
TGTACAATATTAGAACTACAGCTCACTTTGATTACGGCTCGACGGGCGACAGATTGTTGTCGAAGTCAAGATTCCAGATTTTTTTTTCGGTGCCTGTCTTGTTCAGTATCCAATTGACTTTTCATTATTGAGCTCCATAGGGGTATATTTTGTTTAAAGATCCACTAAAACGCCATCGCGTTACATGACTTTCGACGCCATTGCCGGTTAAGTTAATCATTCTACTGTGTCCACCAGAGAAATCAACGCATTTCCCACTACCCTCTCGATCCTAAGAAAATACGCGCAGAAGGCTCCATGCACAAAGATACCACTTAGCAGGGGAGTGACAGGCAAGACTTTTACGGACACGGAAAAAACAAAAAAACGAAAAAAAAAAAAAACAAACAAACAAAAGAAACGCAGATTCCGACTGGGTAAAGTAAAAAGCCACACAGATGGATGCTGTTTTCAATGTCAAAAGCCGGCTCAAGTCCTCATCCAGACACAGTAAAGCCTATATTACACAAGACTTTGCACGAGAAATCCAGAAAGAAAGGGTTCGCTGCTAGAGAAGCTGGTCGCGTCGCGAAGGTAGTCAACAGATCTCTCTTTATTGATAACAATGTTTTTAACATCTCGAATATTCCAGTTGAGTATCAAGTAGCTCCTACCTAATTTTCTGTCTTATTTACACATTCAAAGACGACAAGATGCGAGCTAAATCGTGCCGGGTCAATGGCTCTATCTCATCGAGCTAAGTATCCAAATTTCCTATTCGTTCATGTTTTTATATAAGCGCTATGTAGTTGTAGTCTTCAAGTTTATTATGCTACCTTTTCTTTTTTTCATATGTTACACCAACCCGCTTCAGTTGAAACAACCGCCTTCTTTGTCTGCTCGTTCACTTTTTCGCAACCGCCTATCGGCGAAAGATTCAAATTATTTTCTGTCCCAATTTGTCGTGAATCAACATAATTCTGTCGGAAGAAATCCGTGTTTACTTATTACTACTCCGCCTGGCTTGTGTTTCTTTAAACTGCCAACAAAATGAACTCCGTCAATTCTGCCAATGCTTTTGACCTAAAATGCCTGTCATTAAATGTTAGAGGTCTTAATAAATCGATCAAACGCCGAACCGTTTTTCGATGGCTACACAAACAAAATCATCATATCATATTTTTGCAAGAATGATACTGCTCCAAAAATCTTGAACCCATCTGGGAAAACGAATGGGGTGGCAAAGCTTTCTTTAGCCACGGCATAAACCATAGTAAAGGTGTCATAACACTAATTAATCCCTCTGTGAATTTCAAAGTTGAAAAAGAAATTTCAGACAAACAAGGCAGGTTCATTATTTTAAAATTGTCACTTGAAGAGAAAGTTATTGTTTTGGTCAACATTTACGCGCCTAACGATGTCGCTCAGCAAGTTTCCTTTTTCAAAAGACTAAACCAACAACTCGAGGAATTTGCGCACGATACAATTGTAATTGGGGGTGACTTCAATTGCGCACTCACTTCAAATGACAAAAAGGGCGGAAAACCTGTATCTAAAAAATCAGCTGTCATCCAAGAAATCAACACGCTTTGTGATTTGTATAACCTAAGTGATATATGGCGAAACCTGAACAATGACAAGCAGTGTTACACATGGAGAACTAAATCATTTAAAATTCAATGCCGCTTAGATCTTTTCTTAGTTTCGCAGGAGTTAAGAAATGCGACATCGTCTACGCACCCGAATCTGATCACTCCCCTGTGTCACTTGTTCTACAGTCCAATCGCCTAAACCAAAAAAGAGGACCGGGCTTCAGGAAATTTAATACAGCCTTACTTAAAGATGAAACATACCTAACAGCACTTAAGATAAACAATCCAATCTTTAAGGAGAAATATAACGAGGTTCATGATTTAGGTTTAAAATGGGACCTCATAAAAATGGAGATAAGAGGTTTCACGATCAAGTACTCTAAACGAAAAGCGAAAAAAAATCGAGATGAAGAAAAATTACTGCACAAAAAAGTAAATGACCTTCAAACCAGAGCAGAAAATAACCCGCACAACAGAAACATCTTACTAGAACTTCAACGTGCCAGATCACAGGTTAAAAAAACCATGTTGACCAAAACGAAAGGTGCAATTCTGAGAAGCAAAGTGAGATGGCATGAAGAAGGAGAACGTAATACAAAGTATTTCTACAGCTTAGAAAAACGACATCATGATAGTAAAACAGTCTCAAAACTCAAAATTGGGGAAAATTGTTACACGGAAGATCAAATGAATTCGAAATCTTAGAAGAAGAAAAAACGTTTTATGAGTCGTGATACCGCTCCACCAATATTAATCCCGAAAAGTTGAAAAATTCGCCCTTTTTTATCTCAGAAAATGTAACCGCTCTAAGTGAAGAAGAGAAGAGCTCTTGTGAGGGTTTGGTAAATGAAGAAGAATGCACAAATGCGCTCAAGGACTTCGACAATAACAAAACCCCGGGCACCGACGGTCTGCCAGCTGAATTCTACCGGTTCTTCTGGCCTGACATCTGTCATGACCTGCTAGCCAGCTTCTCAGCATGGCATGCTTTCTATAAGCCAAAGACGAGGAATAATCTCCCTTATCCCCAAAAAATCCAAAGATAAAACTATTTTGGAAAATCTAAGGCCCATCTCACTTCTGAACGTCGACTACAAGATTCTCACTAAAGTTATTGCCAAGAGAATAGAAAAAGTCTTGCCAACATTAATAAACCCCGATCAAACGGGTTATGTTAAAGGCCGCTACATTGGTGAAAACGTAAGGCTAATCTACGACTTAATACATTACACAGATAAGCCAAATCAAAAAGGTATTGCCATTTTCTTGGACTTCAAAAAGGCGTTTGATTCCATTGAATGGAACTATCTCTTACAAACACTTCAGTTCTTCAACTTCGGCCACGACATTCAAAATTGGATAAAAATTTTCTATAATAATGTTACTAGCTGTGTTCTCAATAACGGTCATGCCTCAACTTTTTTCTCCCTACAGCGGGGAGTCAGACAAGGTTGCCCGTTGTCTGGCGTCCTCTTCGTTCTCGGTATAGAACTCCTCTCTAGATCTATAAAAAATGATCCCACTATCAAAGGTATCCAAGTCAACAAGCAAGAGCTTAAAATAAGTCAATATGCCGACGACACAACAGTATTTGTCCGTGACCTCGACTCCGTTACGAGTCCGATTGAAGGTGTTAAACGATTTCAAAGAGCACTCTGGCCTAGAAATAAACACAACTAAAACCGAGCAATGTGGTTAGGCGAATGGGAAGACAGAACAGATGAACCTTTTGGTTTTAAGTGGCCAAAAGAACCTGTCAGTGCTCTTGGTGTCTTTTTTTCCTACAACCAAGAAAGTGCTAACAGACTGAACTTCGGTAAAAAAATACTTAACCTCCAAAAAACGCTGAACACTTGGCAACGGAGAAATCTAACTCTTTATGGAAAGATAAACATCGTTACAACACTTGGGATATCTAAATTAATTTACTCAGCCTCCGTGCTCCATGTTCCAGATCACTATATTCAAGAAATAAATAAGCTAATTTTCAACTTTATCTGGTCAGGGAAACCCCCTAAAATCAAAAGAAACACCATAATTGGAAAGAAAAAAGATGACGGTTTGAAAATGTGCGATTTTAAGATCATGGAAAAAGCGCTCAAAATAGCTTGGATCGACAGAATTCAAGACGAGTCACAAGCTTCCTGGAAAATTATTCCTAACCAGTTCTTTCTCAAAAATGGTGGTCTTGCCTTCCTAACAAAATGCAACTTCGCAACAAGTACACTAGACATACATACATACATACATACTTTATTTAAGGTATCATAAACAAATAAATACAAGTAATACCCTAAAAAGGAAGTTTAAGAGGTTAACCCTATGTAAATAAACTTCCAAAATAAAAATCAAAATATATGTTTATAAGTGGAACCTAAGAAATACACATGTATGATTTAAGAGCTATTTTAAAACGTCTCAAATTTCCTACCTCAACAACATTGGCAGGCAGGTCATTCCATTCCATTGGCAGGTCATTCCATTCCATTGGCAGGCAGGTCATTCCATTCCATTCCATAGACCTTGATCATAAAGTTCCCATATTTTATAAAAAGGTGTTAGATTATTAGTGCGAGTTCAAAATCTCAACGGGCAGCGATTCCAAATCAAATCCTAAAAACGAAATAGTAAATCCTAAAACCGAAATAGTGTGGAATAATAGGAAAATTCTTGCAGGAAAACAGCCTGTTTTTTACCAACTTGGTATGACGCTGGCATTACCAAGATAAGCGACATATTAAACCAAAATCAGGATTTTTTGAAGTGGCATGAATTTGCCACAAAATTTAATTTGAATGTTCCTTTCACCACATACTATGGCCTAGTTAACGCAATCCCAAAAAAATGGAAAGCTAATCTTAGAAACCCTATTCCAAACGTCACTCACGACACCACTGCAAACAGTCTAAAAACCAGTTCTATTTACTCCTCTCTTTTAAACACCGTCTTCGTTCCTCCCACTGCCGAAACGAAAAATTCTACGCCACGGTTTTACAGAAAGTACCATCCAGAACGTTTTTATGCCATTTAAAGTCACAAATGAAGTTAAAATAATAATGTTTCAATATAAAGTGATTCATAACGTGCTTCCAACCCGCGCTACACTCTACCGAGACCGCATTTCAGAAAGCCCCTTATGCAACTTATGCAATACGGAAGAACAAACGCTGCATCACCTGCTAATAAACTGCACACTAACAGTCGATTTTTGGATCCTGTTTCAAGACTGGTGGTACCAAAAAACAAATGAAACAATAACGTTATCCACAAGTCACATACTATATGGCTGGCATGATAGGACAAAGCATTGGCAAGTCCTAAATTATAGTCTACTGATAGCCAAATATCGCATTTTCTGCACAAGCCTTCGCGGAGATGTCTTAGATTTCCAAAATTTCCTACTGTTCATCACAGGAAAACTTGAAATCCTAAAAGAGATCGCGACTGCAAAAAAAGAACTTCCGAAATTTTATCGCACGTGGGCTTTTTTACTGTAATTTTATATGCTGTTGATGTTTAGGTTAATTTACGTTTAATTTCATATCTATTATTTAGCTCTATCCACTTACATATTTTTTTTTTCAAAAAAGTAGTAATTTTATAAAACAAAAAAACAAAGAGTATTTAAAAGAAATGTAACAGTTTTGTAACTTGTATGTATACGTGTAATTTTTCTATAATAGAAAATTGCATTGTAAATAAGCTAATCAGTGTGATTGCATTGTAATTTATGTATTGTAAGTAGTGTATGCATGTAAGTAAAGTATTAGTACTATATGTAGTGTAAGTGATAAATTAAAAAAAAAGGAAAGCCACACAGTCAATAATGACCTCGTCATCTGGAGCAGCCTAAGCCATTCCGAGAAAAGACCAGAAAACGTGACAAGACCTCTTAGACCTCAACTTACAGGTTTACAGATCGAAAAGGCGGGTCAGGTAACTCAACGGAAACGGCTCATTGAAATTGGATGCAAAAACAATCACATTGTAGATTAACTGTCAGAAATTGTGTAATCACTTCACCTTTCTAGACTTTATAGATTTATAGCTTACTTCTTGACCTTTATAGCTTACTGAACGTTACTGTGTTTTGTTTTGCATAGTGTATTGACCTGCATGAGGTCCATGAGACAGAAGAGGGCAAATGAATCGAACGGTACCGCAATACCGGGAAGGACCTTCTTTTACCGAATACCGTCAGCCAAAATGATGAAACACCGCTCACCGCCGGGCTAGATGATACCGCGATACCGCAAGTAAAAATTTAAATTACCGAAATACCGCATGAAAAAAAGCTCAATACCGTATACCCCAATGACCCCTCATTAATGGTTCCGGAAACTTTTGAAATCAGTAACGTTACCCTGTCTAGGCTAGTACCTCAGGAGCTCCAGTGTCTTTGGACATTGCTATAACAATTAACTAGTTTCGGGAGTGGTATCGGAAATTTCTGAAACCATCCGTCATTGAAAATGGTGTCAAAAATGTTCCTTTACTTTAAGAGCGGCCCAATGTAGCAGTTTCAAGAATTTCTTAAACCAGCAGTGGCTAATTGCTTCCCTTTTCTAGCAATGGTGAAGACTGAATGGTTACAAAAATTTCTGAGACCAGCCCTCAAAATGTTTTCCAAAATTATCTTTTTGAGCTACTGACAAATGGAGATGATATGGTCTACGACTAAACGCCATCCGACGGGTGTAAATGAACTCTGGATACTTGGATAAAAAGTGAACGAGATGAATTTTCCCAGCCGAAAGAACATTTTTGCCGGCCAGATAATCCACTTTCCTCGAATTATCAGCCGCAAATTCAAATTCCGTCAAGGATTTCCCATTTTAGCCGATTTTTGTTAACTTGGGAATATCCTCCAAGGTTTTGGAACGTGTTTAATTTCTTCGTTGTTGTTTGGCAGAGTATGTACAAAAAATAAGTCACATGATTTTTCTTTCCTCCTCATCAATCATAGTTTGTTTGGTGGCGTTGCCACCTTTCGTCAACAGGAACGTTGCTGAGTAACCGAGAAAGTTGTGTGGAGAAATTTGTGCAATGACAAAGTATTTGCGTGCTGTCCAACACTTGAAAAATAACCAATATATTGATATAATGGGGTTGGTTTCTGAAGGAAATTTTGTGCTGTTTTGGGGTTAACGAGCGCTTCTCATTCCTGGACCATTTCACCAATAGCGTTGCCTACCAAGCGGCACATTAAAGTGAATAGCGTTTTCAACCGGGGAAGGGAAAGGGAGAACCGGCGGAAGAACGAGGAGTTCGCGTGAAGAAGAAGGGAAGGGAAGGCGTGCAAGGACGCTATTGACGAAGGCTCGAGAAACGACAGCTTTCTATCCTCCTTGCAATCGGGTCAATTTACTTTTTTCGGATCAGTTGATGCCACCAAAAAATTCCAATTTCGTTGAAAGCTATTGTTCATGACTCAGTCAGACAAAACACCAAACCATGCGTTTTTAAACGCCCCTCTTTCGCCCCGTCTTCGTAAATTTATTCGTTTCGTGGGTGATACAGAATGATCTTATATGAAGTCATTATTTTACAAAAACAATTTGATATCAGGCAGGTATCTATGGGACGCCAAGGGTGACAAAAGTGTTCAATTGTACCACAGAATATGTTCTGTAATGTGTTTTAAATGGATTGGAAATTACACAAATATGGTTCATAGTGAGTAAACCATGGGCTTCTTGAAACTCGATATATATGTCATTGCAGCATCAAATATATAGGTTGAAATTATCGATTTCTTCGATCTTCGGAAAATCTTCGTAACACGCGGTCGCGTGCTTGACGTGGGACAGGTAGAGGAAGGCGCATTCGCCATTGTGGAATTGATCATGTCACTGCTTATCTCGGAGACTTTCTCCAGGGGATTCTGGCTATTATTTCACAGGGACAGGGACAAACTGCGTGACCGTTAATATCTACATCTTTCACAATTGGTTTCTTGTCGGCATATACACAACCCTGCATTTGAGGCCATCCAGCTAATTCATAGAAGGCTCGCAGATGCTCTTTATTTGCTAAATTATCTTGTTAGTCGAAAGTGTTGTGCAACAAATCCCCTTGATTTGGATACACAGAGCGACTTTTGCTCTCTCATTACAGTGTTGCGATCACTCTAAGAGACATAAATTATACACGTAATATTTCTGCCAATGCTTCAAGAGAGGATCAGCGAGAAGCATTCTGCTATCGACTAGAAACTAAGTGCTTGTGGGTGGCCGAGGTTTTTAATCACCGACGATCAAATTGATGCCTTAGGACGGCAAATGACGATCGGCTGGTTTTTCTTTGTCAAATCAACGCCGGACCAGAGTAGAAAGAAATCTTCATTTCTCAAGTGTTTTCTTAATTGAACATTTCAGGTATTTTATCACGCATGGAGTTGACCATTCTGTTAATCGTTCTTTCATTTGCTTCAGTTGTAAAAGGTAAGTTTTTTTCGTGTTATACTAATACATACCTCTTACTAACTGAGTTCGAAATCCGTACTGTAAGTTACGGACCGAATGTTTTTCCGTTGATTTCGCGCTTGGGCCGTAAATTAACGGGATTAAGCTAGCGAGTCTCAGACCGAGAAAACGAGTTTAGTAAGACATTTACGATATCTCTGAGGTAATAAGGCGGGCGGAAAAGAAACCTAGTTCAACGGAACATTCAACTGCCAGAAATGATTAGCATGCGTAAAATTTGAAAAACTATGTCAGGGGGTGTAATTCTCATAGACCCTTTCGGAAAAACGGCGCATGCTGGGTAATCAGGATAAAGTGCAGGATGAGCTTACAGACTTCGGTGTGAGAGTGTCCGATCAAAGTTTTATAGTGATGGTTTGTGAAGGAAAATTTACCGTTTCTCATAAAGTTTTCTCGATCAATCAAGGTAAGTGTTTGATTGCATGCTTGTCGCGTTCGACAGAACGCATACTATTTTTGCCGTTTTTCGAGATTTCTCCTGTTGTTTTTTGATGACGCTGCTTTCAATGTCAGTTGATTTTGAGGTTTTCGACGGACTGGCTGTCAGGGTGGCATTTCGCCTCGATTTCATATGGTAAATCGGTAGCCATAGTGATCACCGGCATCCCGTCATGCGAAAAAGCACTGGTTCTATGTGTGATCGCGTATTATATTTTTCATTGCTGCTTTAACTTTTTTAGTTTCGCCAAGGTGAACGAATTTTTGTCGATTTGTTCAAAGTATCCCCCGCCAATATGATTGATACTGCGTTACAGAACATCAGGTAGCTGTGTGTTTGTGTGTTTTCTTGGAAACAGACGCCGGAATTCGCACCGCCAACATGGTATGATAAGGCGGAGTTGTGATTTGTAGACTTAGTTGCTTTTCGCAGGAGCGCGTAAAGAACTGTGACACCCGACCGATATTTTCCCTTCGGTCATCACAGTTGATATCCATTTCATGTTGCTCAGCTATGGATTTCTAAAACACGAGTTTCTTGCCAAATACACAAATCAAAATTAAATACACAAACATTGCATGTAGCTGGGTTGCCTTCGGGTGGAAATTCATTTGCGTTCATACGATTCGTATAAAAGAAGCTAAAAGATGTTGTCTCCTAAGATGATGAATTGTGAGGATTCCGTTAAATGACTATTCCGATTGAAAAAAGGGACGCATTACGATGTAGATGGCGTCTACGAAAGGAAATTGTTTCTCGGACTTTTAGGTAAGATCAAGTGTCATTGTCAGACCATTGCACCCCCGTACTTTTTTCAGCATCTTATGAGAATAGCATTACACGGTTAACATCGTTACCGGCTCACGAGGGCGTTCTAGACCATGTATAATTTTTCTCGTCGTTTTAATTTTGCCCAATTTTATCTCAACGCTCCGGGCAACTTTCGTTCACGGTCATTGTGCGGTAGTCAAGAATTTTTGCGCCTAAAAACCTTGGTCACGCGAATTCATTGAACCTTTTTATCGTCGTTTTGCATTCACCTACACTTTTGTGCTTTTACAGCTATTGCTCAACAAATATTTGCTTCGAGTTCTTGCCATCAACCCACCGCGAAACTTTTTGTTTGGTAGTAGCCAAAACGCGGGGCCGGGGCCGGGGTCGGGGTGCCTTTTCTTTTTCCCATTTTTTTTCGTTATTCTCCTACTGTACTGTTGTTTTCGAATGACCGACATGTCCTTCATTTATGGTGGAAATTAGTAAAAAACATTAAGGAACTTACCGTAAGCTATGAAAGTTCTTAAGGGACATCTTACGTTTTTTCTCGAAATCGGACTTTGTTTTACTATTTTTTGCGTGTGTTTTAAAATCGAAGGTGGTTTTTAAGAGCATCTGACTTAGTTTTTCCGAAAACAAATCGGAGTTTGTTTTTCGAAATTAAGATAATTTACGAAAATGCTGAAATTGGAGTTTATGAAATATACGCCAACTGCCAGAAACACTGAAGACTCGCTGAGCTGCACACTTTAAAAGAGCATTGTAATCTTTACTTCTTGAGGAAAAAAAAAAAGAAAAAAACAGGATGATCGTCACGTAGTCACGCAACGTTCTCATTTGCTCGTGTTGATGTCATGTTGTTGTCTGTCTTTACTACAAACGGTTTCTAGTAAAGCCAGAGTCGCACGGGAACTTGCTAGTTAATTCTATTCGGACGTCAAGGGATCGAATCCAATATCACAAAAAAAAGAAAAAACACAACAACATTGAAAACAATTTTGCGAAAACAAGCATATGAGAACGTTGTGTGACGACTATCGTGGGGCTGTGGCTATGTTCTGTTTCGTTTTAATTGTATTGCGGAGAATTTTAAGAAGTAAACATTAAAATATGGTTTTAAAATGTGGAGCTCAGCGAGTCTTCGGTGTCTCTAGGAGTTTATAGCGTATATTCCCCACAAAAACTCCAATTTCAGTCTGAAATTCTCTTAATTTCGAAAAACAAGCAAAGATGTCCCTTTCGTATCTTCCGTATGTTCCCTATTTTTTTGACTAATTTCTCCCTGATCTAAATCCTGCCTGCTCTTTCCTCAGTTTGTGGTCCACACCGTCTTATATTCTGCTAATAAGAATATTTCCCATCACCTTCCTAGAAATAGGTAGCAGTGTCACTCCTCTCCAGTTTCTACATTTCTGTAGATTCCCTTTCTTCGGTATCTTAGATATCAGGCCCTGTTTTCACTGCTTCGGCACTTTATCTTCCCGCCAAATCAGGTCAAAGAGGTGCCCGAGTTCCGCACAGGTGCTTATCAACCTTCAACAGTTCTGCTGTTATCTGGTCGATTTCTGGTGCCTTCCCATTCTTGAGAGTTTGCACCACCCTTCTCTGTTGGTGGTTCCGTGTCGATATCCAGCTCCCCCGTCCCCCACTTCGTCATCTGTCAGTGGGTTTGGTGGTGCCTCCCTGTTCAAGACTCCCTCAAAGTGCTCCTTCCATCTTGCCTGCCTTTCTTCCTAACTCTTGAGAAGTCTTCCCTCCTTGTTGGTAACCGCCGCTGTCTTCCTCGGCCCGCTACCGCTCAGCTGTCTGGTCCTTAGCTCTCTCTTTCTCTGCTGCTGTCTGTGCCACCTGGGCCTTCTCTGTCATCCACTTCCTCTTATTCTCTCTCACGCTTCTCTTCACCTGCTTATACTTCTGCCTATGCTGCTCCCTGATCTTGTTTCCTATCCTCGCTGACTTAGTACTGTCCAACTTTGTCATGATTTCCTTCCTTTCCTTTCGACTATCACCTTCCACGTTTGCTGACTGATCCAGGGTTTGCTCTTTCCTTTTTGGAACCCAAGGACCTCCGCCGCTGACTCCACGTATGCCTCCCTCAGTGCCTCCCACAACTCCTCTACCTCTTCTCTCCCTTCTCCTATGTTCTACTCTAACCTCCGACCCACTGCCTCACAGTACATCCGTTTTGTGTCTCTATCCTTCAGCTTGTCTGTGTTGCACCTGGGCTTAAACTTTTTTCATGTTGGCATACTTGTTGAGTTTCAGCCCGAATCTTAGTCCTGACGAGGCAGTGATCGCTGTTGACATCGGCCCCCTTCTGAACTCTAGTGTCGAGGACTGCAGATTTCAACCACCTACTGATCAAAAGATGGTCAATCTGATTCTTCACTCTCCCGTTTGCCTAGACCCATGTTGCCTTGTGAACATCTTTGTGTTGAAACAATGTTCCTGTGATGACCAGGCCATTTGCCACAGAAAAATCACAGCCTCTCTCCGTTGCCATTCTTGTCTCCCATCCCATGTCTCCCTATACAACTCTCGTATCCCTCGTTGTCTCCTCCCACCTTAGCGTTAAAGTCGCCCATCACTACCACAATATCGTTTCTTTTGCATCCGTCTATCGTCTGCTGCAGTTCTTCATAGAAGTGGTCTTTCTCTTCTTCCTCTCTCTCGTTGTGTGGCGCGTAGACCTGTACCACTAACAGCCTCCTGATGCGGGAGTGAAATCTAGCTGTAATGATCCATTCGCTCACCTGGGTCCACTCCATAAGGGCTCTCTCTGCTCGCTTGCTCATCATAATGGCCACACCACCTTCTTGCACCACCTTCTTAAAAGTTATCATGAATATGCCGAAGTGCGGGCGCGCACGCCATTGACGCTTCGTTGTTTGAGTCAAAATATTTCTTCTAGAGTCAATTTTATCACTTTTCGAGTTTTCTTTTCTTCTTTCAGATGGAAGATATGGCTTTCGAAGATTTCTGGAGTGGAGCGTTGGTCAACTTTAGTTTTATTTTAGGATGAGAAGAGGAAAGTCGACAGCAGCAAACAAGAAAGATCTTGCTGCACGCGTTATTGTTGCTTTCGAGTCAAACGACCTGATAGTTGATTTTCGATCGGCTAGAAAGAGAGTATAACAGACTTCTGAGTATTGAAAATCCACGAAATGTAGATGAAAGTGTTTGGTACAGCGATCAGTCCACTCTTCACTATGTACTCTGAAACAAAGGCCTCTGACACCGATTGTGTCGGCAAACGTAAGGCACGCAAGGCCTACTCTTATTTTAAAGAGATTGCATGTGGACCAAGTTCTGTCTTACACGCCGAAGGATTCGAATGATCTTGTTGTGGTGAAATGATCTGTTACGCTATCATTGTTGCTTTCGAGTCAAAACGACCTGATAGTTGATTTTCGATCGGCTAGAAAGAGAGTATAACAGACTTCTGAGTATTGAAAATCCATGAAATCTAGATGAAAGTGTTTGGTACAGCGATCAGTCCGCTCTTCACTATGTTCTCTGAAACAAAGGCCTCTGACACCGATTGTGTCGGCAAACGTAAGGCACGCAAGGCCTACTCTTATTTTAAAGAGATTGCATGTGGACCAAGTTCTGTCTTACTCGCCGAAGGATTCGAATGATCTTGTTGTGGTGAAATGATCTGTTACGCTATCATTGAGAATGACCGAAATACCAACGGAGTTGTGGGTTTTAATTTCAAAATTCCACAGGCAATTGCTTGACTGCTCGTTCTTTCTTGTTTCCTGTTGTCGACTTTCCTCTTCTCATCCTGAAATAACAGTAAAGTTGACCAACGCTCCAATCCAGAAAATCTTCGAAAGCCATATCTTCCATCTGAGAGTAAAAAGATAACTCGAAAAGCGATAAAATCGACTTATAAAGAAATGTTTTGATTGGAACAACGAAGCGTCAATTGCGTGACTGCCCGCACTTCGGGATGTTAACGACAAATTTTCTCACGGACTCGAACAGCTTCTACAGAACTCGTACATGTACTGATAAATAAGCATAGAACCAAACACTCGCCTTGATTTGATCGAGAAACTTCATGAGAAACGGTAAATTTTAATTCACAAACCATCACAATAAAACTATGATCGGTCACTCTCACTCCGAAGGCTGTAAGCTCATCATGTCCTTTATCCTGATTACCCAGCATGCACCGTTTTGCCGAAAGGGTCTATACAAGAGTAGGTCTGGCCCTGTTAGGCGGGCTGCCGGCTGGCTCGTTTAGCCGAGATCCCGGTACATCTGAGAAAAACACCAAGAATCAAGTTTGCAATTATATTTGCCCGTTTTGAATATAGGAGTCACTCTTGCCAATTTCCACTCATCTGGAAAGATACCAGTCTCAGTCGATTTAGCAAAGATTAGTGTAAGAGATGGCGAAACTATGCTGGCAGCCCTTTTGTTTGGAATATTATCCAGTCCAGCTGACTTCCTGTCATTTAGTTTTAAACTAAATCCACCGATGGTGCTTTCAATGAGAACGAGGTTTCAGTCGGCGTGGCATACGTTTCAGGCTCTTTATCAGATGTTGGAATTTCTGATGCCAGCCTTTCACCGATGGTTGAAAAGTGCAGATTTCGTTCTTCAGCTATTTCAAGGGGTTCAGTTGTAATTTGCTCGGCACTTTTTATTTCCGAAGTATTCCCGGATTAACTCTGAGCAACAGACTATGAAGGTAAGAGAAGACATCCCCCATACATGGGCCTCTTCCCATGATAATCTTTTTCAATCTAATTTTAGCCCGCAGTGAAGCTGCGAGGCTATTTTAGGAAAGACACCTGATTGGTCAATTCTAATGACGTAATGACGTAATGACCGCTTTGTTGTTCTGCTTTGAGAAAATGGCATCTGTAGTAGAAATCAACTTGATCCCACTCTTTTCAAACTCAAAGTTTTGCAAACTTTGAGTTTGAAAAGAGTGGGAAAAGTTCCCGTCCACGTATAGAAGACTGGTCCATGCTGTACATAGCTGAATCCGATGAAGGTGATGTCGAATTAACAGAAAGTAGGGATGCGAGCTCTTTTGAGGAAGATGTTGAAATTTCGAGCTTCGAAAAATCCTCAAATTTCAATCTAGGATTTCACTGGATCATACGAAGGCGAGAAAAGTCTTCGCAAGTTTCTTCACAATGGTATCTGATCCTCTGACCATGGGCCGCGCGGCCATGGGGACGAAACTAAAAATAACTTTCACAGCGTGGCGCGAAGCTTAAAATAGATTGAAAAAGATTATCATAGGGCACGGGGATGTGTTCTCTCACCTGATAGTCTCTTGCTCTGAATGAAGATTTACTAAAAAACTATATACATTGCAACATTAAAATTAAAACTCCCCTACGTTTCGAAGATGTTAAGATCTCTATCGTAGTCCTGTTCCGGGACTCCCTCTTACCCCGCCCTGAAAATGGGCCTGGAACCCAGGCGGGAAAAGGGAGAGTCCTGTATTACTTGCAGGCGCATGCTCGGAATGACGTCATTTTTACCCCAAAACTTGGGGAAAAACTATATTTGGAAAAAAAGATTCGTTATTTGGGCATAGTTTATTCCGAGTGCTTTTACACCGGATACATGGGGATAATGTGAACGGAAACTATAACGCCAAGTTACGCCAAGTTTCTGGAGGAAATTGATCTCGCGTTTAAGAAATGCCACTTTTCCTTTGTGCCTAAGGCGGAACAACTGCAAGCTATTCATGCAGTCGTTACCGGTAATGATGGTTTTGTTAAACCTGAAACAGAATTTGGCAAGTCTGTTTGCTACATGGTTGTTCCTTTAATACAAGGAAAGGTTACGTTTATACAAACGTTGACCGAGTAGCACATATTTTAAACAGAGTTAACTGAATAGAGTGTAATGTGAAGTGCTAGATTTCAATCCCATATGAACCATGTGAGCATTAGCCCTACTGATGGAAATGGGCCCACACAAGGACAGAGAAAAACTCTGACCAGGGTGGGAATTGAACCCAGGACCTTCGGGTTAGATCTCCGCTGCTCTACTAGGCTCGATTACCAGCCGCTGTTTCGGGAAATGAGCCAGCGCTCACTCCCGAAATCTCGGCTGGACGCGTGAGGTGAGCCATTGTTAATCTCGCCAATCAGAAACTCGCCTGCACAAATCCGTCTGGCATTCATTATATGTTTTGGCTGCGAAGGTATTCTTTGACCCGGTCTTTTCGAGGTTTTCTGTGCTTTAAGGTAGGAAACATCCAAGATTGCGACAACGAAAAGTGTTCGAGAAGCTGGAGAATGGCAATTGTGACGTTTTCTACCGCCTGAGTTCGCAAACTTCACTGATTTTCCAGTTGGCGCCAAGGTCAAAATACGGCTTTCAAATCCATTGCTATTGCAATTTTCTCCTCATACTTCGCTAATGTAAGAGCAAGTAAAATTCCTCAAGATCAATTGAAAGTACTGCTGAGTTTATTGCTGGCAAAACGAGGGGGCCGATGAGGTCGACTGAGAGCTAAAGCAGCCAAAGATTTCGTTGATGATTCGCCGGTTGAATTCAAACTCACATCGATCATTTAACCACAAACTCAAGCTCGTATCATCTGGAAACTTCGCACAGACGTTTTAAGCATTGTTATGTAATTTCTGTTTTCTTAAAATCAGTGTTTTTGGGATGTCTAATGCTATTTCCCCGCAACTATTAACTTCGCATAAATTATATTTGAATTTACGTGACAGACACAACCTATCGCTCATTCGTCCAGCCGTCTCTTCTCGGGGAGGATACCCGAACTCGGGTGAGCGGCGGATATCGAGCCTAGTGCTCTACCGACTGAGCTACAAGGTCAGACGGGAGGAGGCCGTGGGAAGTGAAGATGTTAAAGTCACGGCAATGAACATGTACAAGTACAAGGAAAGGTTACGTTTATACAAACGTTGGCCGTGTAGCACTTATATTTTAAACAGGGTTAACTGAATAGAGTGTAATGTGAAGTGCTAGATTGTATAAACGTAACCTTTCTTTGTACTAGTCTTGTACATGTTCATTGCCGTGACTTTAACATCTTCACTTCCCTCGGCCTCCTCCCGTCTGACCTTGTAGCTCTGTCGGTAGAGTAGCGGAGATCTAACCCGGAGGTCGTGGGTTCAATTCCCACCCTGGTCAGAGTTTTTCTCTGTCCTTGTGTGGGCCCATCAGTAGGGCTAACGCTCACATGGTTCATATGGGATTGAAATCTAGCACTTCACATTACACTCTATTCAGTTAACTCTGTTCCTTTAATATGTTTGCGGTATTCTTCGATTGGAGTCCGATGTTAATTGTAAATCAGTCCTTCATATCGTGAGTCCCAATCGTGGAAGATTAGATTGATGTCATATGAAAGTATGAATTTCCTGCCTGAAACCCAACTGAACAGCTGCATGATGTTGACGCAGAAAAATATCAAATTTTGCTCACCCGAAACTCCTTGAAACTTACAAATATACTGTATGTAGGTCGTGGATGTGAATTGCTCAGCGAAGACTAATAAATCTCTGCAGGAACTCTTATTTATTGTTTATTACTTTTGTCGATCTAGTTAATTACACTGATCCAGTGAACATATATTCGAGTTGCACAGTAATTTTTGAAACTGTGATTGTTTCAGGAGTTTAGGCCTACCAATTTTTTTCAAAATCGGGGACAAATGGTTTGGATACCCAATATAAAACAGTCAAGTAAAAAAATGTCGTAAATACTCTCAGTTTTATCTGGAATAATACACAAACACCGGTGACAAACGTTTTTTTTTTTGAGTAATTAGAGTAGAGTAATTTACTCAGACTATTAATTTTTCCTTAGAATAATTTTTCAAAGCACCTGTCGCATTAAATCTTTCTTTCCTTACAAGGACAGACTTAGGGCCGTGGCCAAATGGCTAAGGTTTTGTGTAGAGCTGCCTGTTGAGACTGCGATGATTTTTATATCGGAAAAACTAAAATACGATTGCATGACAGAAAAACTGAGCATTATTCCTGATAAAGTTAGATAAAAAGTTAATCGGAATTGAATCACAACCTGGACTATTTGTTTCCTTGCATACCAGACGGAATGATGAAGCAATAATGTTCCTATAAAATTTATACATATATATGCACAGTCAAATATGGATTATTCGGACGTTAATTGTCACGATTTTTTTTTTCTGGTCAAAATTTGTTCGTGAATATTAATTAATAAGAATGAAAAATGCTTCCTTAAAGCGTATGTCA
>NC_090886.1:10539546-10569546 GCF_036669925.1 Montipora capricornis | reverse complement strand
TTTAACGATTTATTGAGTAATTGATTGATTGATTGATTTAGATATTTACTAGACAAGGCGGCTCCAATTACATTGACCAGAAAACGTTGCCAGTAACAGTATTTGCAAGATATATTCGGTTTCATCCAATTTCTCAACTTTCTTGGAATGTCCTGAGAGTGGAGGTTTATGAAGGTACATATCACTAGTTCATTTCTTTAAATATATACTTTACTTTGCAAATAGTTTGTATTTGTTTTAAGAACGTTTTAATACCTCTTTTAACGCAAATCAATTTTTGTTACAATTGAAAAGCTTACAACATTCGATGCGTTAGAACTTTTGACTGACGACAGAAAAGTTTTTTTAAGCACACTACGCGATATCTTGCATATCTTGTATATCTTATACAGAGATTGACAAATGTGCCTCGAATATACACAATTACCATGTTCACGCTGTTTGTCACAACTCTGTTGGATCGTTTGAGTGTATATGCAATCCAGGATACACGGGGGATGGAAAAGATTGTTCAGATGAGAGCAAAGTATCGCTAGTTAGCGCTAGTTAGATAGACTACCGCCTTTTAATATTCCCTTGTTCGCCTTCTTTTTCAGATATTGACGATTGCTTAACCAATGCATCCGATTGTGATCGACATGCCACCTGTGTTAACACAGTTGGATCCTTCAGCTGTTTATGTAATCATGGTTTTTCAGGCAATGGGACGTCCTGTTCAGGTTATATTTTATGGGTAATTTACCTTTTAACCTAACAAAAATGAAGGATCTGCACATTGGGTGCAGGGATGGCGCAGTGGTGAGAGCACTCGCCTCCCACCAATGTGGCCCGGGTTCGATTCCCAGATCCGGGGTTATATGTGGGTGGAGTTTGTTGGTTCTCTACTCTGCACCGAGAGGTTTGACTTGACTTGATTTGTGTTAATTGTTAATTTCAGTTTAAAGTGTCCCCAATTAGCGCTCCAGCGCTAGAACGACTAGACACTTTCTTTTTTTTTTTTTTTTTTTTTTTTTTTGTGTGGAAGACATATTGTAATTGTATTTGAAAGACTTTTAGAGAAGACGAGACTTAAGTTTGGAAGACCTAACTGTCATCGTAAGAGTGAATTTCACTTTGAATATTAAGGTAATATACAATTTTTTAAACAATAGATTTACATTGAATACAAGTCATTAAACTACATTTCAAAGAAATAATTACCCTTATTCTATTTTTGGTGCAAATATCGACAAATGTATTTCGAATACTTGCAGTTTTCATCCATTGGCCAGTTGTTCTAACTCTATTGGGTACTTTGATTACACCTGCAATTCTAGATCTTCGGGAAATGGGGCGATTGTTGTAGTAATCCATTCATCTAAATAGAGAATCATATTGAGGCATTTTATCTCGATGTCCTCCCGTTGCGGATATTGACGAGTGCTTTACAAAAGCCCACAATTGCGATGAAAATGCCACTTGCATCAATACTGATGGATCTTTTCACTGTTCATGCAATCAAGGTTTCTCAAGCAACGGCACTTCCTGGTCAGGTGACATGCTTATTGCTTTGAATGTCACACCACCGCTTTAGATACTTAATTAACAAATAGGTTCCATGATGCCGTGCGTCTGTTTAGTAATAGATTACAGATGTGATATGAAAAAACAAATATTGACACACGAGGCGATAACCGAGTGTGTCACTAATGTTCTTACCACATTTTGACGTCTTCTGTGATCTGTTACTGAAAAGACACACGGCAACATGGAATCTATTTGGTTGAAATTGTTGTAGTAATCTATTCATTACGGCATTTTATCTTGATGTCCTCCTGTTACAGATATTGACGAGTGCTTTACGAATGCCCAGAATTGTGATGAAAACGCCACTTGCACCAATACAGAAGGATCCTTTTATTGTTCATGCAATCAAGGTTTCCGAGGCAACGGCACTTCCTGTTCAGGTGACATACTACGAACTACGAACGTTACACAGCCACTTAAGATATCTGAACGTTATATATATGATAATATCAAATACCTTTATTCTGATCTGACTGACTGACTGACTCACCGACTCACTCACTGATGATCGAGGAATCGATCGGCCAATCAATGGTTAATACGATGATCGTGGGTTCCACAGCAGTCTAACCACAGGCGCCCCAATATCACAAGGCGAGTTTGCAACGCATTAAGAGAGTTCAATAGTGAAAAGAGTTAGAGAAAGTGTTTTTCTTCCAATAATTTTTCCTACCCCAAATATGTTGTTTACTTCTGTTTTGTGTCGCCTCATAAGCGGTCATTGATCTAGTGAAAGAAGTACTCGTTCATACCCTCTTAAGGTTGCACCGCGCATCTCATACTGCGCATAACATTGCAACTCGGAGATGGCAGCGTTTCACCCCGGCCATCTGAAGAGGCAATAAAGGCCGCTTTTTGCTGTTAAAGAGCTTTTAAGAGCAATCATAATAACTCTTCTCGGTTAAGAAGGTGTTGTTTTGGAACTCGCCCCAGTCCTTTTGCGGAAAATGATCATTTTGAAGCCCAAATTACCCCTTTGCCATGCATTATCAAAGTGTTGCGAAGAAACGAGCACGGTGACCCTCCATTTTTAATGGCTCTATTTAACCGTAATAGGTACACGGAAAACATATTTTAAGGAGAAAAAAAGTTGGATAGTAGAAGTTGTAGTATTTACATATAAATGACGTGAAACTGCATTTGGAGCCAGACACTGAGTGCAAGGTGATGACTGTAGCGGTCCAATTTGCTTACATTTCTTTGCAAGATTGAGCAATTTGAAATCACTTTACTTAAACATTATAGCCCGGACAAACAAATAAGTTCAAGTTTTCAGTAATACTCAATAGCTTTTGCTACATGACAACAATTTTTCCGGTTGACCTAGTTTCGAACGCGTATCGCGTAATTCGGTAAAAACACTTAGAATAAAGGGCATACAGCCCGAGAACAAGCACGGTGACCCCATCTTTTTATTACATTTTTAAAATGTCCTGTGTATGAATGTCAATTGTGCCAACTTTGAAAAAAATCTAGATAGTACGTCATTTTCAAGGGAATTACCTTAAGCGAAGCGAAGGTTGCATACTCGTCACCTCCGGAGCCTAACATCACTCTACAATTTCATCTTTCTTCACAAGCGAAAGTCCTCAATCCCCGATAATATTTTCATTTCTTTATAGCCCAACGATATTCACTCCACATACATATTATTTAGTGCTCGTAACAGTCGCGAAGAACAAGAAAATCTGAGAAACGTTCAGCTCTTTAGCAATCTTTTCATCCATGAATGAAGGTGAGCGCCTACCAAAGGCATTACGCGAGTCAATAATTTCGAATGAACCAATCAGAGCAGCAGATTTGGCTCCCATAATGTCTTTGCTTTTGAATCGAAACAAAACAGAAGTGAACAACATATTTAAGGTAAGGAAAGTTTATTGCAAGAAGAAGACAATTATTTCAACTTAACTTAGCTTTTAATAACTCTTTTCACTATTGAACTTTCTTAATGCATTGCAAAATTACCTTTTGAACTTGGAGCGCCTGTGGTCTAACCAAAAGCACGATTTAGAAAACAGTCCTAAGAAAATACGCCCGCTGATTGGTTAAAAATAGAGATTACTTCATGGAAAGCGCGCGCGTACGGGATTTTCACACGAGTTGGTGAAGTATCTGAAATCGAACGAGTGAGCGCAGCGAACGAGTGAGATTTCTGATACAAAACCAACGAAACAAACAACATACTTGCTCTTAGAGGCGAAAACCTTTTTCTATTTCATTGCGTGCGTGAAGACAAGAAACTCGATCGTGTTAAATGACCATGTACTTCAGGTAAATACAGCTCACTTTGATCTCGGCTCGACGGGCGATAGATTGCTGTCGAAGTTCATTACTCGTCGCTTTTAAGATTCCACCGCCTGTATATCCAATTGACTTACCATTATTGAGCTTCATAAGGGTATATTTTGTTCAAAGATCCACTAAAACGCCATTCGCGTTACATGACTTTCGACGCCATTGCCGGTTAAGTTAATCGTTCTCCTGTGTCCACCAGAGAAATCTACGCATTTCCCACTACCCTCTCGATCCTAAGAAAATACGCGCAGAAGGCTCTATGCACAAAGCCACCACTTAGCAGGGGAGTGACAGGCAAGACTTTTACCGACACGGAAAAAAATAAACTAGACCCTCCGTGAGGGTACACTGGGTTGCCTGTGGTACGTGCACCGTTCCAGACAATTTTTTTCAAGTTGGGGGGTCATTAAGAAGTCATACCAGAAGAGGCCCTTTGGCTCACAGGTCCTCACACGTTTGTACGACGAAACAGATCTGTCCTTGCGTAATATGTAGCTCTAACAGTGCACGATATTGTTTTGGTATTGTCTATCATTGTAGTGCCATGGTAGAAGTCTTGGGTAAATAGTCTGAGAAGACATGTGGTTACTAGCAAAGTACTGAACCCAGAAAGATTGAAGAAAATAAATGGGAAGTGAGAAACATTGGCTTCTGGGCTGACATGTTGATAAACTTCTTTTCACCACAAGTTTAAGCGTGCCCTCTGAGCATCTGACAGCTTTGTAATACCGAAGTTCACTGAAGTTATCCCTGTTCGGCGGGGTTAGTGTTTGGATGGGAGACCAAAATAATATACCCCTCATAAAACAGAAGCATCGGACCGAAAATACTATTAACGCTAACAAATGCGAACTCAGCAAGGTACAGATTTTGTTAGCTTGCTTTATGAAAAAACAAATATTGATGCAAAAGTAAACAAAAATTGATACACAGTTTTTAGAAAGAGCAGAAGGAAGTTTCCAGGACGATCGCTCGAGAATAACATATTTACAACATGAAAACAACATTTATTTTGAGCCGTGAATATAGAATATAAAAAGTTACGATCAGCGACAAACATTTTGGGGGATTTTTGCAACGTTCAGTTTTGTTATTGTACGTTTTGGCTGCACAAATAAATCGCAAAATCGAAAGTGACATCGCCGGAATTCAGCGGGCGCCGTGATGAAGTTACCGCGGCATGAATACTGGCCAAACAGTGAAGCATCTGTGTCAAATGATGGCAAGATACCGGGTTTTTGTAAGTTTCTCTTTCTGTCAAGTGTTATAAAGTTTGACAATGAAATGAGCGAAGTCAAAACAAAGATCACAATCGCCCAACTATTGTTTATGCAAAGTCAAAATTTACTCTCCAAGACGCGTACGACGTTATTTATTCTAACCAGGTAATTCCATCATTTTGGAAATAGCAGCTACTTTATTATTCATCTGCGTCACAATTTTTCACTGATTTTGGGGCTCATTTTGTTGAAACTCAAGCACGCTTCCAACAGGCCTGTGAACCCTTCCTACTTACAGAGCAATACTAAAAAAACTTCTCCCATATCACATTTCAACCTTAAGCTCGAAAATTCAATACACAACATGATATTATAATTCACAAAGGCAGAAAATACCACAGAATCCTTTTCCAGCGAAAAAATTATTGAAACAAACAACATATTTGCTCTTAGAGGCGAAAACCTCTTCCTATTTTATTGCGTGCGTGAAGACAAGAAACTCGATCGTGTTAAATTACCATGTACTTCAGGTAAATACAGCTCACTTTGATTTCGGCTCGACGGGCGATAGATTGTTGTCGAAGTCCATTATTAGTCGCTTTTAAGATTCCACCGCCTGTATATCCAATTGAACTGCCATTCATGAGATACACAAGGGTATATTTTGTACAAAGATTCACTAAAACGCCATTCGCGTTACATGACTTTCGACGCCATAGCCGGTTAAGTTAATCTTTCTACTGTGTCCATCAGAGAAATCTACGCATTTCCCACTACCCTCTCGATCCTAAGAAAATACGCGCAGAAGGCTCTATGTACAAGGCCACGACTTAGCAGGGGAGTGACAGGCCAGACTTTTACCGACACGGAAAATAACAAAAAAACCCACGAAATTAAACACAGAGTCCGACTGGGTTTGCCATAGGCAACCCAGTAAAAAACGACGAAATAAACGCAGATTCCTACTGGGTTTGCAATACTTGCAACCCAGTAAAGAGACCAACGAAATGAAACCCAGATTCCGACTGGGTTTGGCAACCCAGTAATGAGGAAAACAGTATTGCACATTGCCTACCACATGGCACTGATATCATTTGTGAAGGATTTTGTTCCTGTCTATGATTCTGCTCGGTGGATGTGGATGGTAGTGTTTTTAAGGATTAGGTGGCATTTGGGAAATAAATAGCCTTCTTATCCTGTTTGAAATAGGAATAGTGTTTGTGGATATAATGTGACGGATTTTGGGTTCGCGAGTCCTATTACGTACTTGTGCCAATTTCCTGGCTATTACGGCTATTACGAGGTCATTATTACAGTTACCTAGCTACCATGCATTTGTTTTACTATGAGTGCTTTGTAGACTGTTTTCTAAGGATGCTTTGTTTACTTGTGTTGACTTAATTTTGCACAGATATCGATGAATGTAACAGTCCTAAAAGAAACGAGTGTGACCCCAATGCAGCTTGTATCAACGCTGAAGGAGCGTATACCGGCAGATGTCGTGATGGATATACAGGAGAGGGACAAAATGGCACAGGTAATCATTACCATTTTGTAAGTTAGATAAGTAAGTTAACATTTGAAATCAGAAACAGGGATGGCGCAGTGGTCAGAGCACTCGCCTCACCAATATGGCCAGGGATCGATTCCTAGACTCCGTGTCATATGTGGGTTTATTTGTTGGTTCTCTTCTCAGCTTCAGGAACTTTATCTCCGAGTACTCCGTCTTTCCCCTCTCCTCAAACACCAACCTATCATCTGATATGTGTTAATTTGATTGTATTTCTGTAAAGCCGTTCCCAATTAATGGCGCATCACTAAATGCACTTCTCAAGAAATATGGCAAATAAAGATGTTATTATTTTAAAATAATAATAATAATAATAATAATAATAATAATAATTAATTGTAATGATTAAGAGTAATATTAAACATTGTTTATTTTTGAAAGCGTAATAAAGATGATGAGGATAATAACAATAATAATAATAATAATAATAATAATAATAAGTATTATTATTATTATTATTATTATTATTATTATCTCTTCAATCCTTTGCTGCATCATTTTCAGTTTTTTTCTTCCATGCGTTTCTTTATGTTCGTTTTATTGTTTCGCAGAAAGACAGGATTTTATCAGATTGTCTCTTGTCTACAGGGTCCCTTCCTTATAAATGTTCACTTACTAGTCTTAATTACCTACAGATATCGATGAATGTGCCAGCCCTGAAACCAACGAGTGTGGTCCCAACGCTCAGTGTAGCAACATTGAAGGATCGTTTACATGTAGCTGCGATGCAGGATATACAGGAGATGGAAAAACGTGCACAGGTAATAGCTGATTTCTTGTCTTGTCAGTGTAAGGAATTGCCAATAAAAGAGGTTAATAAGAATTCAGAGGAGATAAGGGATGCTGCTCAGGACTGTGATGGATGAAGCGGTTTCGTTTCAACAAACAGGTGTTTGTTCCAGTTTACCACTGAATAAGCTGACTTTCGAATATGTCATTTTCTAGGCTTTTAAGCTTCGAACCTCCTTTTTTATCTTTTATGTCCATTTCATTTAAAACAGATTTCTACAAGTATAAGAAAATAGCATGAACAACGCTCGAAGATGTTTATTGATTTAATTTTGACAGATGTTAATGAATGCCTTGTTGTCAACGGAGGATGCCAGCAAGTTTGTAAAAACACCGATGGTGGCTTTGAGTGTTCCTGCAACAAAGGTTTTGCCCTGAACGCCGACAATACCACCTGCCAAAGTAATGTATCATTTACACTACCTTACATATCAGTCGGGATTTATTAAGGAAGAATTCGCAGTATTGAGAGGCTCGTAAAGTTTTCTTTAGCTTGAAATGCCGTGCAGGAAAAACTTTTGTATAGACCTTGCTATTTTATCCTGATGCATAGCAAATTCAGAAACACTGTAGAGCACTCAGAACACGCCTTGCATGACCGAGTTTGCCATGTCACATTATATGTATCACTTTCTTCAAGATCTGCTGAGCAGAGAGGGTGTTACAAAAAGTCAAAGTCGTCCTTAACGGCGTTGACAAATAAAACACAAATATCGGCAGGGAGAAGAACTCCTTTCGGGAAATTGTTATGGCTTTTCAGAAGAGTAAACAGAGTCGGTTAAAAGTTTAATTGGTTGATATAATTTTTTTTTAAATTTATTCTTTCTTCAGAATTTGACTGCGAAGCCGTGGCAGACATAGCATTTATTGTGGATTCATCAGGAAGCATTGGTACACATAATTGGGGAAAAATGCTAGAGTTCCTGAAAATGATGGTTGAGGCCTTAAATGTGGGTCCTAATAAGACTCACATTGCTGTAATTGCTTTCAGCTCTAAGGCTGTGTTAGAGTTTCCATTTAACAAACTCAAGGGCTCTAATGTGACAGCACAGGAATACGGAAAACTCATAGATCGCATAAGCTTCCAGAGTGGCTTTACTTTCATCGATAAAGCTCTGTTGCTAGCGGAAAGTGATGTATTTACAACAGCAGCGGGAATGAGACCAGAATTGCCACAGGTACGATTTCCGTCGTTAAGGTGCAAACATTTTATTGTGCTTCTGCCCAATGTTATCAATCGTATTGGGTCTAACTTGGCTTAAATTGTAGGGCACCAAGTTTTAACTGATAGGAAGGTCGTGGTTTCTAATGCCATCGATGACAAATGTCTGTGCCTAATCAGCTCTTAGTTACGTTCCATCCATCTTATTACGGATGAATTTTAAATCAAAGACGGTCAGAGAAACTTGTTTCGCGCGTGCTACAGTCCATTTGAAAATTGTAGACACAAATGAATAATAGGTTAATTAGCTTTTAAATTTTTTGGTCCTATAATCATCAGTTGAGTTACCTGTGGACCTTATATACGAGCGCTTTGTGGTACATTTATTGGCCGGCTTCGTTTACTTCAGTCTTCACTGTCATTTAGACGAAGCCGTCAAAGCGACGCTTTGGGCGCCTATTCTGAAATGGCTTAGAATTAAGGCTTAGAATTAATTGCCCACGGTGGCTGCAATACAGGCAGGGGAATTTCGCAGACCGACGATTGCCGAATGGTTAGCTTTCAATTATGGCAGTGCAATGTCTGCGGTAATTCGGTCCAAGCGCCGATTTTTCAAATGGTTAGCCTTTAGTTATGGCTGCGTATATGTACAGTTATTACTTTGAAAAGACCGATTTTAGAATCTTCGGCGCTCTGATGCCGTCGAAGTACGTACCTTTGAAGACAGCCGCAGGCAAGAAAACATCTTTGTTGATTCTTTGGATGCTTTCTGCATGGGTTCGTTTTCTTCTTTTTTGCAATCTCAACATCTTGTTCCTGTTGTTTACAGATTGCAGTTGTTATCACCGACGGCCAACAAACAACTGATAGGGGTAGCTTCACAGAACTATCAGAGGCTTCTCGCGGGCTCAAGGACAAGAATGTAAACGTGTTTTCTCTTGGTATTGGATCAGGTGTCAATGAAACACAGTTAACCGACATTGCCAGTTCAGCTAAAAATGTATTCACTGCCCCCACCTTTGCAGATCTTACTCCTGCAGCTGATACTATTGTGGAAAATTCTTGTACTGGTAAGTTGGGTTTGAATGTAAAAGACAAAAAAAAAAAAAAAAAAACTCGCGAGAACACCAACCTATTTAGCAAGGTGATAAGAGATTAGTCCGAAAATGGAAGAACGGATAATGAAAAGTGAAAAACGGTCCGGACAGTTGAACTCTTCCATAAGCAAAACTTCGGATACTGATCCCTCAGGTGCTTGTTCATCCCTGGTAGAAACAGAGCTTGTACAAGTGCTGATTTTAAAAGGAGTAATAGTAGTGGCTGTTTTCCCAGGATTTTGAGAATTAGCATGATTAATGATTCCAAAGTATCATTTCCCCCCAAAAAAAGCGTTAACAAAGTGGCCATGTTTGCTTTACAGCTGCTCTCCGCGAAACACCAACACCACCACGTAAGTGTGTTTTTTCTTTTTATTTTAATAATCCTAATTATAACCAGATGATATGCTGCGATCTTAATCAAAGCAGATGTAAGGTCCCTTTTTGGTCTTTCTTTTTTCTTTTTACAAATGACGCATCGCTTAAGAATTTGAAAAAGAGACATTAGAATTGTTCAGAAAGGTTTCAACATGCGAGGTGAGTCGGAATAGTCGCGAAACCATTTCAAACCGTAGCCGAAGAAATATTTTTCAGTTACTTCACTCGGCATTGATTTAAGTTTACTATTTGCTTTCATCATAATGTTATGAGCGATACCTTTAAAAGTCATTGAATACGGAGGTCACGGTGACCAACCAAATTTTGCGGAGTTCAAGCACAGCGTGACTTTTAACGTTTCTTTCCCTTTTCTTCTGTAGCATGTAGAGCTGTTGCAGATTTAGCATTGATTGTGGACTCCTCAGGAAGCATTGGTCGTTCAAGATGGCCATTGATGTTACAGCTTTTGAAAGACATCATAAATGAATTCAACGTTGGACCAGACTCTACCCATGTAGCAGTAATCGCTTACAGTACCAAGCCTAAACTTGAGTTTACGTTCAATACTTTCTCTGAAGCCGAAATTACAGCGCAGGAATATGGAAAGCGCATCGATGCGATACGTTTTCAGCGGGGCTTTACTTATATTGACAGAGCTCTAAAAATGGCTGATGAACTTGTGTTTGTGTCAAGTGCTGGAATGCGGGCTGCAGTACCAAAGGTGATGAGTGAAAGAACGTCATTGGAATGCCATGCTTTTCAGTATGAGCTTTATTGAAACATCACTAAACCCAATTGTTTATTTGCTTGAACTAACCACAGGTTGCAATTGTGATTACCGATGGCGAGCAGTCAACTCAGGAACAATTTACACCACTTGATAAAGCTTCTCAAGGCATAAAAGACAAGGGAGTAACAGTGAACGCCTTGGGTATCGGTCGCAGTGTAGATTCTGGGCAACTGAGGCAAATTGCAAGCTCTGATGACAAAGTGTTCAAATCTACTGGGTTTGATGATCTCGTGGAGATTGTCAAACCAATTGTGCAAAAGTCTTGTCCAAGCCCACCGGGTAAGGAGAAATTCAATAAAGTAGAGTTAAATTTCTGCTAAAGATGGTGTTCATAATTTAAAAAAGTCTCTTTGGATTGGTTAGTGATCCTGGCATCCACCATACTTTTTCAACACCTGGGACTAGCTTGGGCCACGACGTTTCCTTTCTTTCTGCCACGTTTCTTTCCTTCATGTCGTTTACTTTCATAAATTCTTCCTTTGTTGATAGAGTGCCGTAAAATTGCGACACACACAAATACAAGTGCCAAATACTTGAACATTGTGTTCTACTAGGTTTCAACTGAAGAAATGTTACTTAGAACAATGCTGCTCTTTTTATACGTTGTTTAGAGAAAGAATGTTTGAGAAATTTAAATTGAGCCTTTTTGGCTTTCATGGAAAGCAAAAGTAACGTTCACGTGTGCTTGTTGTACCGTGCAGTTGCTGAAAGAGAGCGAGCCAAGATAGCTGTATAATCTATTGTAATTATGATAATGACGATGATAATAATAATATTAAGGATAATGATTTTTAGGAATAATATTAATAATTGTGATACTTCTGATGGTAATTACGATAATGGTATTGATAATTATGACGGTGACGATAATATTTGGTAGTGATAATGATAAACCGTATCTTAAGTTCTTAGACGATGAAGAATTTGCACTTGAAATTGACTCCCGATTTTAGAACAGGCTCTCAAAGCCCGAAAAATCTTTGGATTTATTCAATTTACAGTTTACAAAATGTGCTTTGTCTTCACATAATTTTAGGCTTTGAATGTCTTTGCAAAGTACATCTTGAGGCTCCTGAAACCCGAAAAGTTATTGGTTGACTTTCTTTCAGATGTTGTGATATATACTAACTTAATCCTTGGCGACTTAAGTTTAATGATAATAACAATGATGAGTACGTTTATTTTAAAGAATAACTGCATTGTGAATATCCAGTCTCCTCTCACATTCTTCAGCGAAGTATTTGTTTTGATGTACGAGATTATCATTTCAGAAATGTCTACCAGTGTAAATGTTAATTGGAGAAGTGATAACGTTTCACTCCCAAATCGTTTTCAACAGATGTTGATGAATGTGCCAGGCCTGAAACAAACGAGTGTGACCCGAAAGCTGAGTGTAACAACACGAAGGGATTCTATACCTGCCGCTGCATCAGTGGATATCAGGGCGATGGTAGAACGTGTTCAGGCAACTTACTTGTTTTTCGCGCATCCTTCGTTGTGGCAAATGTTGCTTTTTAAAATTTAATAGGCTAAACAACTAAGCAATGGAATGTGTTTCAACGTGTGCACCATTCTAGCGTACATGCCAAAAATGGAAAAAAAAATGATTCTTTTCCGAAATGTGTTTGTCTTTAAAGATTTATTTACCAATGCAAGACGTTAAAACAAAAAATAAATGAAAATGATATAAATGTAATCCATTTATACCCAGTTCGATCAGTTCCACCGATTCTCAACCTCGTGGCTTTTAGCCTTTTCTTGCCCAGTCCAATGCTCATCATTCATTTATTACTTTCCGCTTCTGTTTCCCTTAATTCCTGTGCTCAATTATCTGCAAAGAGTTTTGTGTTGCCGAAACGGCTGGGAAATTTCTCTTATTAACATTTGCCTTTTAATTAAACGTTTCGATCCATGTCGGATGGGTCTTTCTACTCAACGTGGCTGTTTTAATAAAATGTCCTCAGTTGCCAAAGCCGCTCTTGGGGTCATTTAGAAAAAAGGCACACAAATCAACTTAGAACGGAAACACTGGGCCTTGGTCTTGATTACGATGGATCTTCGTGCTTAGTATACTACTAATTCTTAATCTCGCTAATCGTCGTCGCAAAGCGCGGTAAGGACGCAGTTCAAAAAGGTCGAACCGAACGCACACTGTGGTGCCTCCTGCAGCCGCTATACCGTCCATGCATGACTTTGTAGCATAGTTGGTTTTTGAGGAGAGGGGGAAACCGGAATACCCGGGGGAAAACCTCTCGGAGCAGAGTAGAAAACCAAAAAAGTCAACCCACATATGGCGTCGAATCCGATAATCGAACCAGGGCCACATTAGTGAGAGGCGAGTGCTCTCACCACTCCACCAATCCTGCTCTGGATACTGATCCAATAAAATAGGAGTTGTAAAACGTTTTGTGGTTCATAACTTGCCATTAAGCTTACTTAAGATTTTGAATGCTTTCTTATTTTTGGATTATTCCTTTTTTGTATCTTACAGACGTGAATGAATGTGCAAATTTTGAAACATATGACTGTGACCTCAACGCTCAATGTTTCAACACTGAAGGATCGTACACCTGCAGCTGTAACGAGGGATATACTGGAGACGGCAAAACGTGCACAGGTAATTCTTACGCTTTTGCAACCTAGTTAAATAAGTTTACATTAAGGTCGCATTTTCGAAATCAATAGCCTTTTTATGCGGATTGAAACAGGAAGAGTGTTATTTTATACTTACGTTTTGCTCCCATCTGGAGCTCGGATTTTTCCGAGTTCCCAGTGAGTTCTATCAACATTTCATTTGATATGTGGATATCGTTTTGCAGAACAAAATTTGACTAGATCGTTCCCTGAGGGTCTCTTCCATTAAATAGGTTTTCAATTTTGATTACTTAATTGTACACAGATATCGATAAATGTGCCAGTCCTAAAATAAACGAGTGTGACCCTAACTCTGCTTGTATCAACACTGAAGGGTTGTATACTACAGCGGTAACGACGGATATACTGTCCGTCAAATCCAGGATCAGGTTGAATCCGCTTTTACCTAGGTTAAACTGGTGGTCCTCATTTTACCTACAGTCATAGATAAAACCGTTGGGGAGGTTAGCACGTTTGACGGTTTTTTTTTGCTTGTCTCTCCCCCCCCCCCCCCCCCCCACCTCCCCGATTTGTGCAAGACTGAACGGTTTTAGTGGACAATTGTTGTGTTACCTTCCAACATTGAATACGGAGGAAGTGGGCTGTATAGGAGCAGGAGAAACGTTTTCTTTGGCACCTTGAGCGAAGCGGGTTGAAATGCAGGTCTGATGCGGGTCATTTACATAACCTACCTGGGTGTGGTCTTAAATTAGAAATACGACTTTTTTCCCTAACGTTCACAGTTTCTTTGAGAACAAACACAATTAGTGCTTCCTTTAACATTGAAATGTTTTTTGCCATGTTATTATGAATTTTAGGCGTGTAAGGCAAAATTGTAACTTTCATACATGTATTAGGTTGTCTTGTTTTAAGTGATTTAATGATATTAAATTGTAGAGCAAATAACGTGATGAAAATTCCTTCATGAATTAACGAAAAGGGGAAGAGTCTAAATGATAGTTAATTGACCCTTTTGGCAAAACGGTGCAGCTCATAAATCGATGATTTTAACCCAATTTTAGTATTGCGAGATTTTATTTATGCATTTGAAAGTACATTGTAAGAACATTTCCAGAACGAGAAATGGAAGCCACATGTTAAATACTACGAGAGTTATAAGCGTTCAAAGTAGATTTCCTACTCTCATACAACCAAAGCTAAAACCGTTGGGAAGGTTAGCATTTCTGACGTCTTAGCTTCTCTCGAATTATTCCAACACAACCACTCTGTGTTCTAGGATCTAGACATAAAAAGAAAAAAAATTAGATTGCGGCAAGTGTCGTAATGTTGAATGTTACTCTAACTGAAAAATGTTGCTGCAGGATGAGGAAAACACGAGATGACACGATGGTCACTAATAGCCATCATTTGGGGAACTTCAAGCTCGCTTTAAAATGAGGAAAACAGTATTGCACATTGCCTACCACATGGCACTGATATAATTTGTGAAGGATTTTGTTCTTGTGTATGATGCTGCTCGGTGGATGTGGATGGTAGTGTTTTTAAGGATTAGGTGGCATTTGGGAAGTACAGTCTTCTTATGCTGTTTGAAATAGGAATAGTGCGTGTGAATATAATATGATGGATTTTATGTTCGCGAGTCCTATTACGTACGTGTGCCAATTTTCCGGCTATTACGGCTATTACTAGGTCATTATTACAGTTGCCTAGCTGCCACGCATTTGTTTTACTATGAGTGCTTTGTAGACTGTTTTCTAAGGATGCTTTGTTTACTTGTGTTGACTTAATTTTGCTCAGATATCGATGAATGTACCAGTCCTAAAAGAAACGAGTGTGACCCTAATGCAGCTTGTATCAACGCTGAAGGATCGTATACCTGCAGATGTCGTGATGGATATACAGGAGATGGACAAAATTGCACAGGTAATCATTACCATTTTGTAAGTTAGATAAGTAAGTTAACATTTGAAATCAGAAGCAGGGATGGCGCAGTGGTCAGAGCACTCGCCTCACCAATGTGGCCAGGGATCGATTCCTAGACTCCGTGTCATATGTGAGTTTATTTGTTGGTTCTCTTCTCAGCTTCAGGAACTTTATCTCCGGGTACTCTGTCTTTCCCCTCTCCTCAAACACCAACCTATCATCTGATATGTGTTGATTTGATTGTATTTCTGTCAAGCCAGTCCCAATTAATGGCGCAGCACTAAATGCACTTCTCAAGAACTATGGCAAATAAAGATGCTATTAGTTTGAAACAACAACAATAATAATAATAATAATAATAATAATAATAATAATAATAATAAATTGGGAAACTTGTAATGCTTAAGAGTAATATTAAACATTGTTTATTTTTGAAAGCGTAATAAAGATATTATTATTATTATTATTATTATTATTATTATTATTATTATTATCTCTTCAATCCTTTGCTGCATCATTTTCAGTTTTTTTCTTCCATGCGTTTCTTTATGTTCGTTTTATTGTTTCGCAGAAAGACAGGATTTCATCAGATTGTCTCTTGTCTACAGGGTCTCTTCCTTTAAAATGTTCATTTAGTAGTCTTAAACAAATTTTACCTTCAGATATCGATGAATGTGCCAGCCCTGAAACTAACGAGTGTGGTCCGAACGCTCAGTGTAACAACATTGAAGGATCGTTTACATGTAGCTGCGATGCAGGATATACAGGAGATGGCAAAACGTGCACAGGTAATAGCTGATTTCTTGTCTTGTCAGTGTAAGGTATTGAAAAGAAGAGAGGTTAATAAGAGTTCAGAGGAGATAAGGGATGCTGCCCAGGACTGCGATGGATGAAGCGGTTTCGTTTCAACAAACAGGTGTTTGTTCCAGTTTACCACTGAATAAGCTGACTTTCGAATATGTCATTTTCTTGGCTTTTAAGCTTTGAACCTCCTTTTTTCTCTTTTATGTCCATTTCTTTTAAAATAGATTTCTACGAGTATACGAAAATAGCATGAACAACGCGCGAAGATGTTTATTGATTTAATTTTGACAGATGTTAATGAATGCCTTGTTGTCAACGGAGGATGCCAGCAAGTTTGTAAAAACACCGATGGTGGCTTTGAGTGTTCCTGCAACAAAGGTTTTACCCTGAACGCCGACAATACCACTTGCCAAAGTAATGGCCCCCCCCAGCCCGTCTGGAGGTTTTCAAGGGTTTTTAACAGGCATACCTACTCATTTCGTATACCATTAATTCCCATAGATCATCTCCTATGAAAACTAAGAAATATATTTAATTCAAGCCAGTGACTGCCACGAAATCAGGAACTTGAATATTATCGAGCTGGTCATTCCAGCGAGCTTCTCGTTTATCATCTGTGTCATCGTTCGCTTGGTTGGCACCATCTTCTTCGTCACTTTTAAAGCCATCTAAATCGAAATTGTTGTCCCTAGTATCCCCTCCTCTTACAGAAAAACCATGAAAGATCCCTTAGATCCCTAGATTCTCCGATCCGAAAAAAAAGGCAGGGATATCCCCATCGTTTGATGCGTTTTCTGACGCATCGGCCCTTGCCCTCGCGTAATTTGATCTCGCGCGATCGAAAAAAGCCAGCCATGGTGGGGTCTCTTATCCGCTGTCAAAATATTATGCTCACAAGACGACAAATGATTGGTCAATTATCCTACTAAATCTCCATAACAACAAAAATACAAATTTACTAAGCGAGACTGGGTAGAGGCCTGAAGGTCCGTGCAAAGGCTCGCAACATTGTTGGCCAACAAGACGCAACATTTTTGGGCCCAACATGTTGCGAGGGTTTGCACACCATGTTGTGTGTTGTTGCGTGTTGTTACGACTTGTTGGAAGTTGTTGGATGAAGTTTGAAACTGGTCAAACTTCAGAGCCAACAAGTGCCAACATTTCTATTGTTTCGCGGTCATCGAAGCGTTCGTTTGCACAGCACATCCAACAATGTTGCGCTGGTGCACGCGCACTACGTGCCACGTATCCACACAAATACATGCGAACAAGAAATCAACATGGCGTCGGAGATGGAAAACGTCCCAGAGTCCTTTGTATTCTCATCTAAAGACCCAACATGCTGTGATCTGTTGCGAGCCTTTGCACACATCGGCTAACATCGCGCAACAAGAGACAACATTGTTGGGCCCAACAATGTTGCGTGTTGTTGCAAGCGTTTGCACGGGCCTTTAGCTTTTACGGCCGGTTACGGCCGGTTTAGGTAATTTAGGGATCATCGCGCGCGGCCGGTTACGGCGGCTTTAGGAGTCGATGGTTTTTAATGTACTTAAAATTTTATGAATATTCCACTCTTTATTATTTTAGTACCAAAATATGTTGCCTTTTTTGTGTTATTGAAGCGCTTGATTGTAAGCGAATATTGAATACATAAAATGCCACTACGTCATCCATGGAATGTGTCGACGTTTCAACTTTCATTGGTAGGGAAATGACCACCGTACTAAACATATGAATGAAGGGGTAGTTTCTAAAGAAACTGTGGTGCTGCGTCGGTGGGGAAGTAGTATACAAAAATTTGGTTTATCAACGGAGTTGATAATGTAAATTGACCACCGTACAGAGATTCTAAAAGCTGACGTTTCGAGCGTTAGCCCTTCGTCAGAGCGAATCGAGGGATTATGGGTTACGTGTAGTTTTTATAGTAGAGTGGGAGCTACGCTATTGGTGGTAACATGGCAACGTGAAAAGTAGGAATATATTAGTTAAATGAAAAGCGTTCGTTAATACCGTGAGGATTAAGGGTGCCGATTTGAAAGATGAATTTTTGTTCCAGATTCTTTCGGCTTTCCGTCGTACCTAGATGTAGGGAAAGGCCGCAGATAGCCATGTGTTTTTTGGAGTGGTTAGGCAGATTAAAATGGCGAGCGACTGGCTTGGATGCATCCTTGTCATTCTTCTCAACATCGCGAAGGTGTTCGCGGAATCGGTCACCTAGTCGTCTACCTGTCTCACCAAGGTACCCTTAATCCTCACGGTATTAACGAACGCTTTTCATTTAACTAATATATTCCTACTTTTCACGTTGCCATGTTACCACCAATAGCGTAGCTCCCACTCTACTATAAAAACTACACGTAACCCATAATCCCTCGATTCGCTCTGACGAAGGGCTAACGCTCGAAACGTCAGCTTTTAGAATCTCTGTACGGTGGTCAATTTACATTATCAACTCCGTTGATAAACCAAATTTTTGCGTACTAAACATAGCCGTGGATAACGTAATTCTTGAATTATGTGCCGCGTGTGACTACTTTGCTAGGTCTTTATTCGTGTAAAAAACCAACTAAATTTAATCGTGACTTTTTGGAATGAAAGCTCTAAGTTGTTAAAAGTGTTATTATCGTATCGCTCATACACATACATATCCCGATGAAAGTTCCAGATTAAGTAAGACCATTACGTCATCGGAGATTTTACAAAGGCTA
Source organism: Montipora capricornis (assembly GCF_036669925.1). NCBI lineage: Eukaryota > Metazoa > Cnidaria > Anthozoa > Scleractinia > Acroporidae > Montipora > Montipora capricornis. Next base: position 10,550,649 of record NC_090886.1, on the reverse strand, counting down.
CGACTGATGGTGCAATCGGAGATTGTTACGAGCCTAGGAGGCCGGTGCTTATCTCCGGTTTCGGTAGCATGAGGCGACTAGGGGCATTTCTACTCCCCCCCCTGGATGGGATGTTAGTCCATCGCAGGGTTACCCCCTGCATTTCCGCCGGTACCCATTTATACACCTGGACGGAGAGAGGCACCGTGAGAGTAAAATGTCTTGCCCAAGAACTCAACACAATGTTCCCGGCCAGGACTCGAACCCGGACCACTCAATCTGGAGTCGAGCAGTATAACCATGAGGCCACCGCGCCTCCCACTAAGTATTTCCATGTTTAATTATTCCACCATTCCGTGTTTAAGTATTTCACCATTCCGTGTTTAAGTATTCCTCCATTCCATGTTTGAATATTCCACCGTTTCATGTTTAAATATTCCGGCGTTCCAGTGTTCCAGCATTTTAGCATTCCATGTTTAAGTACTAGCCGGCAACGACAACGCCACAAAGCAAGAATATTGTTTGTTAAAAAAGGAGAAATGATTGTGCTGCATGTGCAGCACAAATTTCAGTGCATTTCCCGTGCCGTTCCCCACCATGAAAATAGCAACGTGAAATCAGCAAATTTTAGGTTTTGACGACAACGTGAGCATACAACAATGAGCCATTTATTTGCTACATTTACTTTATTATAGTACACTCAACAAAATAATAATAACTGGATTCTGATTGGACGAGTGGAGTACAATTAATCCAATTTGTACTCTTGCTTTCCGAAGTTAACAGAGTTCGGAAGGCGGCCAAAAAGCATCCGAAGACTTCCGACCTTTTCCGAAGTAGACCAGAAGACTTCCGAAGGCTTCCGAAGTTTACCCGAAGACGTCCGAAGATTTCTGAACTTGACCCGAAGAATTTAGAAGGTGTCCGAGGTTCAACCAAAGTCTTTCGAAGATTTCCGACGTTGGACCGAAGAGTTTCAAAGGTTTCTGAAGTAAACATGAACGGATCGAAGGAGATATATACAAAGCTCACCGTTACCGCGTTCTGATTGGTTGATGGTAATTTTGTTGAGTATACTATAAATAAAAAAAATCGCACGATTCGTGATTTTGAAAGTTCTCAAAATACACTCGCCTAAAGGCTAAAGAGACAAGCCACAGATTCTCTGAATAAATATACATTAACTCATAATGATATATTTTATGTACCTCTTTTCTCGTATGCCAGATGTGGAAAAGTGCCCGGCTCAAGTTATACAAGGGATTGCGTGGGCCGCAACTGCTAAAGCTGGGATCGACATACAGCCGTGTCCGAATGGGGCCAGCGGTAAGTCAACATACAAGATGCGCCTGAGCCTTGGTCACCCTTGCATTTTTTAACAGAATAAAACATAAATAAGGTATACGCAGATTATTTGAGAAAATCCCATTAAAATCTGATCTAGACGAATGCAAATTTGTTTTACCTGATTGGTTTTTTGTTTCTTTGGCAATGTTCTTAACCATTTAGAATGCTATCTCGTCTAATCCGCTTCCAGTTTTGATTCTAATTTTCATATATAAAAACTTACTAAAGCTTTTCCATTCTACAAAAATGCAATTCCATTCTCTTGTCGCTCTCTCTGTTTGAACAAGTCAAAAACAAATTATTCTTAACCGGGATTTCATGAAAGAAAGAATATCTTTATTCCGTTTCTACGTTCGAAGCATTTAATACCATCGACATCTTGGTGGGGAACTCAAATAAAGCTTTTTCAGACAAAATGTTTGCGCGCGTACGCTTTGTGTGAAAATGTCGTCTGTTCTCGGTATAAAACTGAATATTTATCTCACTGAAATTTAATACCATTGTAGGAAACGCATCACGTGAGTGTTCCAACGACGCAAAGTGGAAGGACCCAAGTTTCCTCGGCTGCAGCTCATTTGGGTTCATCTCACTCAAAGATCAGGCAAGTATCGCCCGCGATAAAAGCGCCAAGTGCGATCAGCACCCTTTCAGCGGTATTTTGGGAGAGATTCGTAAAAATCTTCAGTTAAACGAGCCTTAAAATCGGATAAGATGGAATGAAATTCCTCAAGGGACTCTAAATATAAATTTAAAAAATTGATTGTAAACATTATTTCCGATGCGGCTTCAAAGTTTGCAGACTGATGCCTTCTTTCACTACGATAACCATTGTCCGTTTTCTCTCAGATCGAAGCAGCCACAGAAGGCCTCCAGTCAAACACGAGCGTCGGAGAAGCCTTGGCCGAACTCGTGAACGTAACAAGACCAATAACAAACAATGCCACAAGGCCAACAGAGATATACGGTGGAGATTTGTTGATAGCAGTTGATATTCTCGTGCTGTTGTCGGAGTATAACAACGCGAGTCAAGGCAGTATAAGTTCAGAGGAACACGTAAAGGATCTTGCACAAGTAGTGAGCAATTTACTTGAGCCGGACAACGCTGTCACTTGGTTGGGCCTTGAACAGGTAAGCTTATAAATAAGGGTCAGTTTGAGACTGGAGACAGTGTGGCCCAGGTGTTAGGACGCTTGCCTTGAGATCTGGAGATCCGGGGTTCAACACCCTTTCTGACCACTCGTTGAATTTCATCCTGGTAGTCCCTGGTTCAACTTCCTGGTAATCGCTGGTTTAACTATAATTATTAAATTCTTAACCTCCGATAATGCAGTTCGCGTGCTCTAATTGGTTCACTCAATCTCGGTTATCAGCTCATATAACTTAGCTTGACCTTGTATGGTAAATGATTGCGTTAAGCGTAGCTAAACTAAGTTATTTTTGCCCGGAAAGCGAAAATTCTCTTTGAATAAAGCCAAAAAAGAAAAAAAAAACTTTTTTGTGGAAAGTTTAGATCAATTCCGGCGTTTAGAAGTATAGTACGCGAAAAAGCAAGAAATGTTTTTGTGATGAGCCGACGTCTGTCTGACCTCAAGGTATTACACAACATCGCATCTTCATCAAGTTTTCTCGAATTCGCTGGGAATTTCTCGGTTTTTTCGTTCGTTTTCGTACTTTCAAATTTTGGGAGTTTAATAAGACTGGTTATAGCCAACTCGGCGCTACACGCCTCGTTGGCTGTTTACCATATCCAACAAGCGCAAATGGAATAATTGTTAAATAGCCAATAGCTAAGTTACCTGCCTTAAGAATGGAAGCGAGGCTCCGGGTAACCCTGTTTTGATACAAATATAGACTAATTAGAATTACAGCAGTGAGGTCTGTATCAATACAAGGTCACCGGCAGCCTCGCAGCCATTCATAGACCAGGTCACTGAGCACACAACTGTAAATGCCTCCGCCGAGTTGGAATTCCTTAAGTTTTTACTGTATCAATGAATGTTTCATTATCTCGGAAAAGAGTCGGTTCAAGAGCTGAGAAGATGTTGGCGTTGAATTTCCAAACGAAACTCGCAATAATGCAACGAATTTTTCAAAATTATATTTGATAAAACAAGCCCCAGATATGTCCAGAAAATGCACGTACTTAGATTTCAATAAGCGTCACAAAGTGTCCCCTTGCTCTTCTTTCCAACTTCAACTTCATTCGTGTCTCCGAATACAGACAACTGACGTCACAAGATGTCCCCCAAATACTGCTCCTCAAGTATGGATAAACAGCGGCATTTACCCTCATTTGAAACAACGCTAATACTAGTACATGTGCATTGCAGTTTTTCTTGCTGCTACATAAGTTAAAGTGGTACTATGATCCAAGAATCATTTCTTTTTTTTCTTCAGATTTTGAAAGCGTGTTCGCTTAACACTTAACTGGCAAAATTTGAGCTTTGAGTTTTATCCAAAGGCTGTTTATTTTGAGTGTAAGTTTGGGATTTCACTGTCTTCCTTTACTCACGTTCAAAACTGACCGATTGGACCTCAGAGGGTTGGATCTAGAGAAAATGACGTCATTTACTCACCAGCTTAAAATTTCAGCGTGTAAACGCAATTTATTATATATGCAAAACACGGGTTTAATAGTCTGAAAGCCCGAAACTCCCGTGCTGCATATTAATTCAGCCGCGTACACACGCATTGCATTCTTAAACTAGTGACTCTTTGACGTCATTTTCTCCTCCACCCAGCTCTCTCAAAATTTTAAAGTTAGTAATGGCGGACCAATAAATAAGAAAATTCCAGTTAAAATAAACAGGTGTCTTTTTAAAATCAGAATTTAAAACTTGGGTCAAATAGTGTTTAGTTAACATAGTTTTTAAATCCAACGGTAAAAAAAAAGTTTTTTTGGTCGTAGTACCACTTTAAGAAACGCCTGCATTTCATCCACAGGAAGGGCAGGGGAGAGGTCGAGCATTGGTCAATGCAGTTGATAATTATGGACTGGGAGTTGCTGCAACATTAGATAAATCTACAAAGACTAGGACAGTCGCAACAAAGAACTTAAAGCTAACCATAAAAAGGATTACTCCGGAAAGTCCGGTAAGATCATTTGTAGGTATCGGTTAAAGCGATCATCGCAGAAATTCAGTTTAAATTTTTTTCCAAAAAAAGTGTGTGTACCCGAAATAAATGATTTTTAGAATAGTTTTTGTCAATTTCCTTTGCGTCCTAACGTCAAAAACGCTTTGTTTCAGAACAGTGGGACAACGGCAACTCGTCACAGTTTATCAAGATGGTGGCGCCCTTTTTAAGCGATTTTAAAATTATGTTTCTACTTATGCCAATATTTTCTTTCAGGGAAGTTCACAAAAGTTTAATCAAGAAGATTGTTGCATCCGGTTTAAAATTATTTTCAGTAGGCGATGAGGTTCTCTTTAACCCGTTCCTCGCCGATAGTTGACAAGTCATGCTTTAGGCGACATAACAACAATATAGAGGATATTAGCGTCTGTTCTGCGGCATTTTGTAATAACGATTGCGGCATTTTGTAAATAAATCCAACCTACGCATTTTGTAATATTTGTAAGTGTGCGCAAATTGTAATGAGGTCTTTCCAATGATGTTAATGTAGTAACCGACATCGCTGATCTTTATGGTTGTTGATTGTTAATTAGTATGAAATGAATACGTAACATTCAAACTTATTTAACATTCACCTTAGTACAATTACTGAAGACCGTTCTTTTGCAAATTTTCTGATGTACGGGCAGCCAAAACCTTGTCCTTTGGTTCTCGACTTCGATCCGAGGATTTATCGATATTCAATATGGCGGATTTTAACTAAGGGAGTGGACCATGAACCGTGGACTCAGAAATTGGGCCTCAGGGTGCAGTAGTTTACATCTTAATTCATTACACAGCGTTGTTTGCAGAGGGGGATGGGGGAATTTTAATTCTGGTCAATTACAATAGAGTGCTGTTTTTGAAGTGTCCCTAAACGTTTTGACAAGGATTGAAGGCCACGAGCCACCGGTCGTAAAACCCCTGGGTCCGTGAGGGGTTGTTATAACACGGAAGAATGCACAGGGATATCTGGAGTCTGCCATCTGTCCCCCCACGAAAGTACTGAAAGAAAATCGCAATTCTAAAACTTTGAACACCAACTTTTATTAGTTATTACAACGTATTTAACTTTAAACTTCGTAGTACATGGTGCATTTTAAATTAGTTATTGTATCTTCCGGCAAAAAGCTGCTTTAACAGGTAACAGCATTAATTAACAAAGTACAGCAATAACAACAACCGAAAACGTGCTGATACAGAAAAGCTACTAAAACTTAAACCTATGGCATATAACTCGAGCCATGCATGGTGCCAACGGTTGCTATTAATTATACGTCTTAACTCAAGGATCAATCCACTGGAAGGACCAAACTCCTTTATGAGCCGCCATACACTGATTATACCCGGGGATCCGTCCCAATGGTATATTTTCGGTAACAAGTAAGTGAAAGTATCGGCGCACTGGCGAAATCGAGAGCACGCATTTCTTAGTCGCTGGAAAAGAATGCAGGCATCACTGGGCTTTGAAGATCGTACAGCTGTTTCAAAAATCATAGCAATTATCTCGCATGGAAGGTGGTCAATTAAACTTGTCTCTTTTCTCCTTCTTTGCTGACGCGTTATCATTCAAGTCCAATCGATACGTTAAATTTATCGGCTGAAAATCGTGGAAAACGCACCAAAAACGCTTCAATTTTGCAAAATTGTCTGGGGGGCATACCCCCAGAGCCGCCTAGAAGAATGGTCCCTTTGGCCCCATATCATGGTTACTGGTTGATCACGTGACAGACGTCTAGCTAAAACCTTGATTCACTGCATACTAAAAGAGAATATTATTAAAAGGGGAAGGAATAAATGAAATTGTTATTTCCCTAGACATCAAACCAAAAAATGCAACGCAACCCCATCATTTGTGCAATAGCCGGTTACAGGAGTCTGTCGCTTATTAATGTGTCTGATACTTGGTTATGTTTCCTCCTGAGTGTAATTTTGACAGTAAAGCAAAACGACTGTGTGAAGGATACAAAAATATTTGTCAGGCAATCAGATTGTGGCTAGTGAAGATTAAGATTGCGACAGTAAAATATCCACCCCCCTCCCAAAGATATAGTACAGGGCACTTGACTGCCAAAAATCCCTAGAAGTTAAAAAGTCCCCCCTCCCCCTTCCATCACTTTTGTTGTCGTTAAGGATGGCATCCAAACGTTTCGATTGAGAACCATTTAGGTTAGTTCCATCTACTCAGTATTCAGTTTAACGACATGAGATACCCTCAACATAAACGATACTCTAGAGAAGCCAGAGAAAGAATAAACGGATAAAGGATCACAACTGCGGTGATCGCATCGTTTGTATTTCCGCAGTTACCACCATTCATTCTAAACGGAAGTTAACACAGTATTCTACAGTAGACAAAGGTGATTAGCGCTGTGCATTTAATCCCGATTCCTCTGTGCCCTGTGATACCTCATTACAATTTGCGTCAGACATTATTACAATTTGCGTACACTTACAAATACTACAAAATGCTGCAGCCCTTATTACAAAATGCGTAGGTTGGATTTATTACAAAATGCTGCACACATTATTACACAATGCGCAGATTATTACCAAATGCCGCAATCGTCATTACAAAATGCGTCGTTATTTCAATATGCCGCAGAACCTGCGTTCTTCAGATTGGAGTACGAGTTTCTGTACTGGGCACGCGCATTACGTTTAATAGAGAGAAATTTTTCGAAATTCGCGTGCTCAGAACTGAGAACCCGTTCTTGTACTCCTGAAGGTCGCTGTGTATATGGCCGTGTGGGGATATGAATTCTATCTTCGAGTGCTGATAGTATCTCTCGCGAGTGAGCAGAGCGAACGAGTCCGAGATACTCTCTACGCGTGGAGATTCGTATCCCCAAGCAACCATCTAATGTCTAATGTTCTGGTTATTATAATATAGATACCAATGAGTTATGTCCAGATTAAAAACAACGTGTTTTACTCATTCCCGAAAGGGCGAAAAAGTGGTCATCAACCGCTAAAACACTTATATTATGTAACACGATACTAGATATGAAAGTTATGAAAAACTAATCATGACAATGTTAAAAAGAATCATAAAAATGTTAATGTAGTAGAGAAAAATTATATAACAGGACAAAAGTCTCCATGGAATAAAGGAAGGGAGGAAGGGAGGAAGGGAGGAAGGGAGGAAGGGAGGAAGGGAGGAAGGGAGGGAGGGAGGGAGGGAGGAAGGAAGGAAGGAAGGAAGGGAGGGAGGGAGGGAGGGAGGGAGGGAGGGAGGGAGGAACCTCACTTTTAATGGGTTAATCGTGTTAGTAAGTATGACGACACCTACATCCTCACGTGTGAAGGGAGCATAAGCAAGCGCGTTTTTGAAACGCGGACGGCAACCGGAAGAGAACATTTCGCGTGCCAGGACGGTGGTGTCTCCAAATTTTTTATACTAATCATCTCTAACGGAGTAAAGATACTTGGCAAGGCAACTGTGGTTGTGTAAAGACAAGTTAAAAGGGGAAACAGCTCACTTCCAGTTGCCGTCCGCTTCTCAAAAATGCGCGTGCTTAATTAAGCTCCCTAATATCTTCACTGCGCACGGTGAAGATATGAGTTTTTAGATAAAGGAAAATCCAAGTATTTCATCAATATCTATATAATGAAAAGCATTTCTATTTTCTTTCTTTTCCCGTTCAGGTGAAAAATGAGGGTCTGAACGTCTCTTATGAGCAAAGTTCCATCCGTCTGCCTTCAGAAGCGTTCCATTCGAGCGTTTCCCGTTTCGTGAGTGTGATTTATCTCACGCTGAATGATGTCTTCCCTCTGAACAAAACAAAATCTGAAGACATGGCCACCTTTCCAAACACCGCTGTGGTCTCAGCGACTGTCCTTCCAGCTCCTCCAGAGAAATTTAATGAGCCAGTCAAGATCGTTCTTCAAAACAGAGGGGTAGGGTGCTCTTTTTCGCTTCAAAATTAATTCAAAAACTGCCAAATTTCGGTACCGTTTTTAAAAATAAAAAAGCCCCATATTTTCTAACTACAAACGTTAGACGTTCAATATCATCAGTGGAAATCTACTACAGTATTTGCTGGTTATTCAGTCTACAAATCAGTCAAATTCATGATAATTCTGGTGATTTGTTTGTTTCGACATCACTGGAAAGTTGAATGAACCAAAAAGATATCTCTTAGTGGCTTTCATGTTGATCATCTATCCCTTGGTCACTTCGCCACTATTAGCTGCGACTCTAGAGATTAGTTGCAAACCATGTTTTACTCAGTCTTCGGACAAGGTTCTCGTTAGTCCTGTTCCGGGACTCCCTCTTACCCCGCCCTGAAAATGAGCCTGGAACCTAAGCGGGAAAAGAGAGAGTCCTGTATTACTTGCAGGCGCATGCTCGGAATGAGCCAATCATATTGCATTAGATGCCAGGCTGGATATGTAAATAGAGGCAACCTTGAAACTCCGACAAAAAATCGTAAATTACTGTGTGATTTGCGGTGTCGAGGAAAGAGAACATCTAAATTGTGCCTCGTCGTGACCAAACGAGGAGAAAAAATCCCGATCGCAGTGATGTTGGAAAATTATTGCCGAATAAATGTAACGACTGAGAGAAGATCGCAATAAATCGATACAAAGGCTGAATTAGTAAATATAGCATAGGATTTCACTAAGCGACAAAACAGCTCGGATTCAGAATTTCATATTATCTGCATTACTTTACCTCTAACAATGAGTTTCAGAAGGAAAGTGCTTTTAAGTAGCAACAATAAAAGCAACGTGACACACGCTTTTAACTAGCATTTTTCATCCTTATTAATTAATATTCACGAACAAATTTTGAACAGAAAAAAAAATCGTGACAATTAACGTCCGAATAATCGATGTTTGACTGTGCATATATATGTATAAATTTAATAGTAACATCATTGCTTCATCTTTGCGTTATCAACACAAACTGGTATGTAAAGAAACAAATAGTCCAGGTTGTGATTCAATTTCGTTTAGCTTTTTATCTGACTTAATCAGGAATAATGCTCAGTTTTTCTGTCCTGCAATCGTCTTTCAGTTTTCCCGATATAAAAATCATTCCAGTCTCAAGGTACGATTTTTCAGGGGCACCCAACGAATCTGTTCCTCACATTATCTGTTCCCCAGGGGAATCTTTCTGGCTGGCAAAAATACAGGTGTTTCGATGAGCTGGCTGGGAAATTTTGTTATTGATAGAGGTTTTGCCTGGGAATTACTGACTTTTTCTAGCATTTCAACCCGAGCTGGCTGTAGAAACTCTGAATACTGAGGACTAAAAAAAAAAAGGAAAAAGGAAAAAGGAAGGAACCCCTTTCCATCTCCCAGAGAATAGTCACAAACATACGACGGCTGGTCAGAGTGATTGCGCTTGCGAAAAAAACCTGTTTTGTCCCGGTTTTGTCGCTTTTGTTCGGTCGTTTTGGATCGGGGGATTTGAAAGCGCGCGGAATTCCTGGCTGGGAAACCAACCAATTTTATCTAGCTGGCTGGGAAATTTCTTGTGTGTCTTGCTGGGAAAAAGGAACAGATAATGTTTTCCCAGCAACACGAAAAACACCTGAAAATGCCTTATTAACATTTATTTTCATTAACTGGGGTATAATAATACATTTTACAACAAATTGGTCGTTGGGTGCCCCTGAGTTTTGTCCCATACAACAAGCTTACGACAGTCCTACGACACAACTTTCGATTGTCCCAGGGTTATAAAAATATTTCATTTTATTTTTCCTGACCTACACGACAGTCGTTGGCCTGTAGTCAGTTTGTTGCATGCGTCAAAAATAGTTCCGTCTAAATCGGCCTTTGCGTGACGAGATTTTCTGATGGTGCAGCTGACTTTAGAGAGACTTGGTATCGAGTTTACATGGAACGGTAAACGACACCGCCAGGCCTCGGCTTTTGACAAAAGCGTAAAAATTGCTTTTATTCTTATTTATACACTTTGTTTCGAAGCGTTTCTCGATATCTGTAACACACAAAAAATAAGATGAATTCGGACAAGCTTACTTGGCAAGATTAAAATTTTATCCCAACGATTAGCGTTTGCTTACCCTGGTGCCAGAGGTTTTTCTTCTCCTTCTCGGCTGCCACGACAACGACGACAGCGATCAGTGAAAGAACGAAATTCTCTGGTTTCGGTTTCGGTTTCGGTCTCAATTCCATGTAATGTTTTCTGTCCAGTTGATGACTCTCGATTCTGATTGGTAGATAGTTTAACATCCACGTAATCAAATTTGATGGGTTGGCATGATTGAAACAACCGAGGGGAAAGTGAGGGATATTTGTCACATTTATGGCTGACGAGCGTGTGATAGTGTAATTGTCACCGGGTGTTTTTAGTTATGATTTTGAAGCGTTTGCTTGGAAATGATATTCAAAGAGACCGAAAGCAGAGGTTTTTCGCCATCCTTTGTCGCCGCTTCGCGGCTAAATTTCATCTGAAGAAGAAGAAGAAGACGAAGACGAAGACGAAGACGAAGACGAAGACGAAGACGAAGACGAAGACGAAGACGAAGACGAAGACGAAGACGACGGCGACGACGAAGACGAAGACGAAGACGAAGACGAAGACGACGACGAGGACGAGGACGAAGACGAGGACGACGACGACGACGACGACGACGACGACGACGACGACGACGAGGACGACTGTAACAGCTGTAAATCTTTCGTTGG
>NC_090886.1:10517046-10527046 GCF_036669925.1 Montipora capricornis | reverse complement strand
AAGGACAGGTAGCGCAGTTTTTGCCACAGCGAAAAGAACCGGAAGGAAGTGCGGTATTAGAATGAGTTACATCAGGGGACAGTTTAGCTGTTACCAGCAGGTCTCGAAGGTTAGGGGAGCGCCTGAAAGCCACAACAGGTAGATGTAGGAAAGCATTTTTGCAACGGTCAGAAGAAAGAAGTAGATTGTAGTGTTTTTTTGTTATGTTGAAGATGGAAGGAAGTGATGAATTATAGGTCGTTATGAAAGGTATGCGTTTGGGTTTGTTTATCTGTTTAGGTTGTAGGGTATGTATGCCGCGGGGAATGTCTGCAGAGCGTTGTATTTGTTTAGTAACAAAATCGCGTTTGTAACCTCGTTTTAGAAGGTATGTCGTTAGTTCAGTGGTGCGAATATTGAACGTCTCGTCAGTAGAACAAATTCGTCGTAGGCGGAGTGCTAGGCTGAAAGGAATGGCTTTTTTTTTGTGTGTAGAGGATGACAAGAGGAATAAAGTAAATGTTGGTGTTTGTCCGTGGGTTTCGTGTATAGGTCTGTATTTATGTTTCCGTCACTACTTAGTGAGACGTTAACGTCAAGGAAAGGAACATTGGTGGGAGAGTGTGAGCTAGTGAATTTTAAGGTAGGGTGAATGTTGTTGAGATAATCGATGAAAATTTAAAGGTTCTCCGGACTTTCAGTACAGATCATAAAAATGTCATCGGTGTATCTCAAACAAGTATGAGGTTGAAATGGAATTTAAATATTCCGCCGTTCCGGCGTTCCAGCATACCAGCATTCCAGCATTCCAGCATTCCAGCATTTGAGTACTAGGGAGTTTAAGCACGCGACGTTTTTGAGCCGCGGACGGCAACCGGAAGTGAGCTGTTTTCCCTTTTAACTTGTCTTGTCACTACCACCTTTATATATTGTCAAGTATCTTTCCTCCATTAGCGATGATTAGGTTAAACATCTGAGAGATGCATGCGAAATGTTCATTTCCGGTTGCCGTCCGTGGCTCAAAAACGTTGCGTGCTTAAACTCCCTACTAGCCGGCAACAACAACACAAAGCAAGAATAGTGTTTGTTAAAAAAGGAGAAATAATTGTGCTGCACGTGCAGCAAAATTTCCGTTCATTTCCCGTGCCGTTCCCCACTATGAAAATAGCAACTTGAAATCAGCAAATTTTAGGTTTTGACGACAACGTGAGCATTGAACAATGGGCCATTTATTTGCTACATTTACTTTATATAGTGCACCCAACAAAATTCGCACGACCTTCTCGTTTAATTCGTGATTTTGAAAGTTCTCAAAATGCACGCGCCTAAAGGCTAAAGAGACAAGCCACAAATTCTCTGAATGAATATACATTAACTCATTTCTCGTATGGCAGGTGTGGAAAAGTGCCCGGCTCAAGTTATACAAGGGATTGCGTGGGCGGCAACTGCTGCAGCTGATATCGACATACAACCGTGTCCGAATGGGGCCAGCGGTAAGTCAACATACAAGATGCGCCTGCGACTTGGTCACGCTTGCATTTATTAACAGAATAAAATATAAATAAGGTTTACGCAGATTGTTTGACAAAATCCCATTAAAATTTGATCTAGACGAATGCAAATTTGTTTTTATCTGATTTTTTTTTGTTTCTTTGGCAATGTTCTTAACCATTTAGAATGCTATCTCTTCTAATCCGCTTTCAGTTTTGATTCTAACTTTCATATATGAAAACTTACTAAAGCTTTTTCATTCTACAAAAATGCAATTCCATTCTCTTGTCGTTCTCTCTGTTTGAACAAGTCAAAAACAAATTATTCTTAAAAAAGAATGTCTTTATTCCGCTTTTACGTTCGAAGCATTTAATACCATCGACATCTTGGTGGGGAACTCAAATAAGGCTTTTTCAGACAAAATGTTCGCGCGCGTAACGCTTTGTTTGAAAATGTCGTCTGTTCTCGGTATAAAACTGAATATTTATCTCTCTGAACTTTAATACCATTGTAGGAAACGCATCACGTGAGTGTCTTAACGACTTAAAGTGGAAGGACCCAAGTTTCCTCGGCTGCAGCTCATTTGGGTTCATCTCACACAAACATCAGGCAAGTATCGCCCGCGATAAAAGCGAAAAGTGCGAGCAGCACCCTTTCAGTGGTATTTTGGGAGAGATTCGTGAAAATCTTCAGTTAAACGAGCCTTAAAATCGGATAAGATGGAATGAAAATCCTTTAGGGACTCTAAATGTAAATAAAAATTTCTATATTTCGGATACAAACGCTTTCTGTAAAAGAAAAAGGAAATAAATTTGATTGTAAACGTTATTTCCGATGCGTCTTCAAAGTTTGCAGACTGATGCCTTCTTTCACTACGATAACCATGCTGCGCTATTGATTCTTTGTTCACTGCAGACAATGTGACCATTATGATCTGTTTTTGTCCGTTTTCTCTCAGATCGAAGCAGCCACAGATGGCTTCCAGTTAAACACGAGCGTCGGAGAAGCCTTGGCCCAACTCGTGAACCAAACAAATCCAAAAACAAGGCCAACAGAGATATACGGTGGAGATTTGTTGATAGCAGTTGATATTCTCGTGCTGTTAGCGGAGTATAACAACGCGAGTCAAGGCAGTATAAGTTCAGAGGAACACGTAAAGAATTTTTCACAAGTAGTCAGCAATTTACTTGAGCCGGAAAACGCGGTCACTTGGTTAGGCCTTGAACAGGTAAGCTTATAAATAAGGCTCAGCTTAAGACTAGAGACAGTGTGGCCCAGTGGTTAGGATGCTTGCCTTGAGATCCGGAGATCTGATGTTCAACACCCTTTCTGACCACTCGTTGAATTTGATCCTGGTAGTCCCTGGTTCAACTTCCTGGTAATCGCTGGTTTAACTGTAATTATTAAATTCTCAACCTCGGATAATGCATTTCGCGTGCTCTGATTGGTTCACTCAATCTCGGTTATCAGCTCATATACCTTAGTTTGACCTTATATGGTAAATGATTGCGTTAAGCGTAGCTAAAGCTATTTACCATCTCATATCCAACAAGCGCGAATGAAATAATTGTTAAATAGCCAATAGCTAAGTTACCTGCCTTAAGAATGCAAGCGAGGCTGCGGGTAACCCTGTTTTGATACAAATATAGACTAATTAGAATTACAGCAGTGAGGTCTGTATCAATACAAGGTCACCAGCAGCCTCGCAGCCATTATTAGACCAGGTCACTGAGCACACAACTGTAAATCCCTCCGCCCAGTTGGAATTCCTTAAGTTATTACTGTATCAATGAATGTTTCATTATCCCGGAAAAGAATCGGTTCAAGAGCTGAGAAGATGTTGGTGTTGAATTTCCAAACGAAACTCGCAATAATGCAACGAATTTTTCAAATTATATTTGATATGACAAGCCCCAGATATGTCGAGAAAATTCACGTACTTAGATTTCAATAAGCGTCACAAAGTATCCCCTTGCTCTTCTCTCCAACTTCAACATCATTCGTGTCTCCGAATACAGACAACTGACCTCACAAGATGTCCCCCAAATACTGCTCCTCAAGTATGGATAAACAGCGGCATTTACCCTCATTTGAAATAACGCTAATACTAGTACATGTGAATTGCAGTTTTTCTTGCTGTTACATAAGTTAAAGTGGTACTATGATCAAAAGATCATTTACTTTTTTCCTTCAGATTTTGAAAGCCTGTTCGCTTAACACCTAACTGGCAAAATTTTGAGCTTTGAGTTTTATCCAAAGGCTGTTTATTTTGAGTGTAAGTTTGGGATTTCACTGTCTTCCATTACTCACGTTCAAAACTGATCGATTGGATCTCAGAGGGTTGTATCTAGAGAAAATGACGTCATTTACTCACCAGCTTAAAATTTCAGCGTGTAAACGCAATTTATTATATATGCAAAACACTGGTTTAATAGTCTGAAAGCCCGAAACTCCCGTGCTGCATATTAATTCAGCCGCGTACACACGCATTGCATTCTTAAACTAGTGACTCTTTGACGTCATTTTCTCCTGGACCCAGCTCTCTCAAAATTTTAAAGTTAGTAATGGCGGACCAATAAATAAGAAAATTCCAGTTAAAATAAACAGGTGTCCTTTTAAAATCAGAAATTAAAACTTGGGTGAGTTAGTGTTTAGTTAACATAGTTTTGAAATCCAAAGAAAAAAAAAAGGTTTTTGGTCGTAGTACCACTTTAAGAAACGCCTGCATTTCATCCACAGGAAGGGCAGGGGAGAGGTCGAGCATTGGTCAGTGCAGTTGATAATTATGGACTGGGAGTTGCTGCAACATTAGATAAATCTACAAAGACTAGGACAGTCGCAACAAAGAACTTAAAGCTAACTATAAAAAGGATTACTCTGGAAAGTCCGGTAAGATCATTTGTAGGTCTCGGTAAAAGCGATCATCGCAGAAATTCAGTTTAAATTTTTTTCGAAAAAAAGTGTTTGTACCCGAAATAAATGATTTTTAGAATAGTTTTTGTCAATTTCCTTTGCGTCCCAACGTCAAAAACGCTTTGTTTCAGAACAATGGGACAACGGCAACTCGTCACAGTTTATCAAGATGGTGGCGCCCTTTTTAAGCGATTTTAAAATTATGTTTCTTCTTATGCCAACATTTTCTTTCAGGAAAGTTCACAAAAGTTTTATCAAGAAGATTGTTGCACCCGGTTTAAAATTATTTTCAGTAGGCGATGAAGTTCTCTTTAACCCGTTCCTCGCCGATACTTACAAGTCATGCTTTAGGCGACACAACAACAATATAGAGGATATTAGCGTCTGTTCTGCGGCATTTTGTAATAACGATTGCGGCATTTTGTAATAATGTGCGCATTGTGTAATAACGTGTGCAGCTTTTGTTAATAAATCCAACCTACGCATTTTGTAATATTTGTAAGTGTGCGCAAATTTTAATGAGGTCTTTCCAATGATGTTAATGTGGTAACCGACATCGCTGATCTTTATGGTTGCTGATTGTTAATTAGTATGAAATGAATACGTAACATTCATACTTATTTAACATTCACCTTAGTACAATTACTGAAGACCGTTCTTTTGCAAATTTTCTGATATACGGGCAGCCAAAACCTTGTCCTTTGGTTCGCGACTTCGATCAGAGGATTTGTCGATATTCAATATGGCGGATTTTAACTAAGGGAGTGGGCCATGAACCGTGGACTCAGAAATTGGGCCTCAGGGTGCAGAAGGTTACATCTTAATTCATTACACAGCGTTGTTTGCAGAGTGGGATCGGGGAATTTTAATTCTGGTCAATTACAATAGAGTGCTGTTTTTGAAGTGTCCCTAAACGTTTTGACAAGGATTGAAGGCCACGAGCCGCCGGTCGTAAAACTCCTGGGTCCATGAGGGGTTGTTATAACACGGAAGAATGCACAGGGATATCTGGAGTCTACCATCTCTCCTGCCACGAAAGTACTGAAAGAAAATCGCAATTCTAAAACTTTGAACAGAACCTTTTATTAGTTATTACAACGTATTTAACTTTAAACTTCGTAGTACATGGTTCATTTTAAATTAGTTATTGTATCTTCCGGCAAAAAGCTGCTTTTAACAGGTAACAGCATTAATTAACAAAGTACAGCAATAACAACAACCGAAAACGTGCTGATACAGAAAAGCTACTAAAACTTAAACCTATGGCATGTAACTCGAGCCATGCATGGTGCCAACGGTTGCTATTAATTATACGTCTTAACTCAAGGATCAATCCACTGGAAGGACCAAACTCCTTTATGAGCCGCCATACACTGATTATACCCGGGATCCGTCACAATGGTATATTTTCGGTAACAAGTAAGTGAAAGTATCGACGCAGTGGCGAAATCGAGAGCACTCATTTCTTAGTCGCTGGAAAAGAATGCAGGCATCACTGGGCTTTGAAGATCGTACAGCTGTTTCAAAAATCATAACAATTATCTCGCTTGGAAGGTGGTCAAATGAACTTGTCTCTGTTCTCCTTCTTTGCTGACGCATTATCATTCAAGTCCATTCGATACGTTAAATTTATCGGCTGAAAATCGTGGAAAACGCACCAAAAACGCTTCAATTTTGCAAAATTGTCTGGGGGCATACCCCCAGAGCCGCCTAGAAGAATGGTCCCTTTGGCCCCATATCATGGTTACTGGTTGATCACGTGACCGAAGTCTAGCTAAAACCTTGATTCACTGCATACCAAAAAAGAATTTTATTAAAAGGGGAAGGAATAAATGAAATTGTTATTTCCCTAGACGTCAAACCAAAAATGCAACGCAACCCCATCAGTTGTGCAATAGCTGCTTACAGGAGTCTGTCGCTTATTAATGTGTCTGATACTTGGTTATGTTTCCTCCTGAGTGTAATTTTGACTGTGTGAAAGATACAAGTATATTTGTCAGGCAATCAGATTGTGGCTATTGAAGATTAAGATTGCGACAGTAGAATATCCACCCCCCCCCCCCTCCCAAAGAGATAGTACAGGGCACTTGACTGTCCCCCCCCCCCCAAAAAAAAAAACAACAACAACAACAAAAACAAAAAAAACAAAAACCTGCAAAGGCAGTGGACGTGGAAAAAAAATCCCTAGAAGTTAAAAAAGTCCCCCCCTCTCCCTTCCATCACTTCTGTCGCCGTTAAGGATGGCATCCAAACGTTCCGATTGAGAACCATTTAGGTTAGGTCCATCTACTCAGTATTCAGTTTAACGAACTGAGATACCCACAACAAAAACGAAACACTAGAGAAGCCAGAGAAAGAATAAACGGATAAAGGATCACAACTGCGGTGATCGCATCGTTTGTATTTCCGCAGTTACCACCATTCATTCTAAACGGAAGTTAACTCAGTATTCTACAGTAGACAAAGGTGATTAGCGCTGTGCATTTAATCCCGACTCCTCTGTGCCCTGTGATACCTCATTACAATTAGCGTCAGACATTATTATCATTTGCGTACACTTACAAATACTACAAAATGCTGCAGCCCTTATTACAAAATGCGTAGGTTGGATTTATTACAAAATGCTGCATACATTATTACACAATGCGCACATTATTACAAAATGCCGCAATCGTTACTACTAAATGCGTCGTTTTTACAATATGCCGCAGAACAGCGTCCTTCAGATTGGAGTACGAGTTTCTGTACTGGGCACGCGCAGTACGTTTAATAGAGAGAAATTTTTTCGAAATTCGCGTGCTAAGAACTGAGAACCCGTTCTTGTACTCCTGAAGGTCGCTATGTATATGGCCGTGTGGGGATATGAATTCTATCTTCGAGTGCTGATAGTATCTCTCGCGAGTGAGCAAAGCGAACGAGTGCGAGATACTATCTGTATGTGAAAATAAAATTCGTATCCCAAGCCGCCATGTAATGTTCTATTTATTATAATATAGATACCAATGAGTTATGTCCATATTAAAAACAACGTGTTTTACTCATTTCCGAAATGGCGAAAATGTGGTCATCAACCGCTAAAACACTTATATTATGTAACACGATACAATAAAACGATATAAAAGTTATGAAAAGCTAATCATGACAATGTTAAAAAGAATCATAAAAATAAAAATGTTAATGTAGTAGAGAAAAATTATATAACAGGACAAAAGTCTCTAAGGAAGGAAGGAAGGAACGGAGGGAGGGGAGGAAGGAAGGAAGGAAGGAAGGAGGAGGGAGCGAGGAGGGAGGGAGGGAGGAAGGAAGGAAGCAAGGAAGGGAGGGAGGGAGGAGGGAGGAAGGAAGGAAGGAAGGAAGGAAGGAAGGAAGGGAGGGGAGGGAGGGAGGAAGGGAGGAGGGAGAGAGCGAGCGAGGGAGGGAGGAAGGAAGGAAGGAAGCAAGGAAGGGAGGGAAGGAGGGAGGGAGGAAGGAAGGAAGGAAGGAAGGAAGGAAGGAAGGAAGGGAGGAGGGAGGGAGGGAGGGACCTCACTTTTAATGGGTTAATCGTGTTAGTAACTACGACGACACCTACATTCTCACGTGTGAAGGGAGCTTAAGCAAGCGCGTTTTTGAGACGCGGACGGCAACCGGAAGAGAACATTTCGCGTGCCAGGACGGTGGTGTCTCCAAACTTTTGATACTAATCATCTCTAATGGAGTAAAGATACTTGGCAAGGCAACTGTGGTTGTGTAAAGACAAGTTAAAAGGGGAAACAACTCACTTCCAGTTGCCGTCCCCTTCTCAAAAATGCGCGTGCTTAATTAAGCTCCCTAATATCTTCACTGCGCACGGTGAAGATATGAGTTTTTTAGATAAAGGAAAATCCAAGTATTTCATGAATATCTATATAATGAAAAGCATTTCTATTTTCTTTCTTTTCCCTTTCAGGTGAAAAATGAGGGTCTGAACGTCTCTTACGAGCAAAACTCCATCCGTCTGCCTTCAGAAGCGTTCCATTCGAGTGTTTCCCGTTTCGTGAGTGTGATTTATCTTACGCTGAATGATGTCTTCTCTCTGAACAAAACAAAATCTGAAGACATGGGTACCTTACCAAACACCACTGTGGTCTCAGCGACTGTCCTTCCAGCTCCTCCAGAGAAATTTAATGAGCCAGTCAAGATCGTTCTTCAAAACAGAGGGGTAGGGTGCTCTTTTTCGCTTAAAATTAATTCAAAAACTGCCAGATTTCGGTACCGTTTTTAAAAATAAAAAAGCCCCATATTTACTAACTACAAACGTTAGACGTTCAATATCATCAGTGGAAATCTACTACAGTATTTGCTGGTTATTCAGTCTAAAAATCAGTCAAATTCATGATAATTCTGGTGATTTGTTTGTTTCGACATCACTGGAAAGTTGAATGAATCAAAAAGATATCTCTCAGTGGCTCTTCATGTTGATCATCTATCCCTTGGTCACTTCGCCACTATTAGCTGCGACTCTAGAGATTAGTTGCAAACCATGTTTTACTCAGTCTTTGGACAAGGTCCTCGTTAGTCCTGTTCTGGGACTCCCTCTTACCTCGCCCTGAAAATGGGCCTGGAACCTAGGCGAGAAAAGAGAGAGTCCTGTATTACTTGCAGGCGCATGCTCGGAATGAGCCAATCATATTGCATTAGATGCCAGGCTGGATATGTAAATAGAGGCAACCTTGAAACTCCGACAAAAAATCGTAAATTACTGTGTGATTTGCTGTGTCGAGGAAAGAGAACATCTAAATTATGCCTCGTCGTGACCAAACGAGGAGAAAAAACCCCGATCGCAGTGATGTTGGAAAATTATTGCCGAATAAATGTAACGACTGAGAGAAGATCGCAATAAATCGATACAAAGGCTGAATTAGTAAATATGGCATAGGATTTCACTAAGCGACAAAACAGCTCGCAGTCAGAATTTCATACTATATGCATTACTTTACCTGTAACAATGAGTTTTAGAAGGAAAGTCCTTTTAAGTAGCAACAATAAAAGCAACGTGACACACGCTTTTAAGTAGCATTTTTCATCCTTATTAATTAATATTCACGAACAAATTTTGAACAGAAAAAAAAATCGTGACAATTAACGTCGGAATAATCGATGTTTGACTGTGCATATATATGTATAAATTTAATAGGAACATCATTGCTTCATCTTTGCGTTATCAACACAAACTGGTATGTAAAGAAACAAATAGTCCAGGTTGTGATTCAATTTCGTTTAGCTTTTTATTTGACTTAATCAGGAATAATGCTCAGTTTTTCTGTCATGCAATCGTCTTTCAGTTTTTCCGATATAAAAATCATTCCAGTCTCAAGGTACGATTTTTCTGATTTTTGTCCCATACAACAAGCTTACGACAGTCCTACGACACAACTTTCGATTCTCCCAGGGTTTTAAAAATATTTCAAGATGCTACGACATTTTTCCTGACCTACACGACAGTCGTAGGCCTGTAATGAGTTTGTCGCATGCGTCATAAATAGTTCCGTCTAAATCGGTCCTTGCGTGACGAGATTTTCTGATGGTGCAGCTGACTTTAGAGAGGCTTGGCATCGAGTTTACATGGAATGGTAAACGACACCGCCAGGCCGCGGCT
>NC_090886.1:10509546-10512046 GCF_036669925.1 Montipora capricornis | reverse complement strand
GCTTCCATATGATGGTCCGTGCTAATCAGAAATATCTAAGTACTGTCAGTGCTTGATAACTGTTCCTTACTCAGTAGCCGGAAAAAGCAATCCATTGATTTTTTGCAAACAACAAAACCTTCAATTGCCGCTTCTGTGATTCTAAATCACTATAACACGATGATTTCCCTTCTTTTAAAACAGGTTTTCCAGCCATCATCGTCGCCATCTCGTTAGCCACTACACAAGCTGTGGGGTATGGTAACGCGCACGCGTGCTGGCTTGATGTTTCCAGCGGACTAATATGGGCTTTTATTGCACCTGCAATAACCGTCATTTTGGTCAGTAAAAATTCCTTACGATATGAATCTAAGAATACATATGGAACGCTCACAGCTAGCCTCCTCTTTCTTATAAACGGAAGCGTGGTTCTCACAAGAGACGCAAGCGATAAGTACAAGAACGCGCATGCGCTAGTGAGGAAGCCGCCGACACTCATAAGAACGCTAATTGTGGTTATTCTTATGCTTATCATATGCTTATTCTTATGATGGTGTTGTTTTAAGTGAGCACATGAGCGTAAGACTGTGAGCCAATCGATTAAATGAGTGTTGGGACGAGAGGGAATGGTCGCAAATTACGTTCTGCGCATTCGTATGATCCTGTGCCTATGTTGGGGGTGTCCCCAACATAGCACGAAGTTTCTTATGCTTATCCTTGGATCGCCAATGAAGACTAGGCTTAGATGGTTGCGTTCATACAGTCTTTCGTTTATTCATTCATTCAGTCTGTCAATCAGTAAATCATTGATTCTTTGATGATTTCATTTCGTTCGTTCCTTCAGTTCATTCTGTCATAAATTCATTTTACTCGTTCAGTCAGTTATTCATTTTTTCATAAGTTCATTCAGGAATTTGTTGATTCGTTGATTGAGGAATTCGCTGATTGATTGATTGATTGATTCATTGGATCATAGTGTATTCCCCCCTCCTCAAATTTTGTAGAAACTAGATGTAGCTCAAAGTTCGAAGACTTTGCCATCCCATATAAGATCTAAAGGCCACACTTTTAATAGATTGTGAACTGTCCCTTTCACAGGTAAATATCGTGGTATTCATCTTAGTTATTCGTCAAATGATGGGCACGAGACACCTTCAAAACAAGACACAAATAGAGAAAGTCAAAGTTGGTGTCAAGGCCTCTGCGGTCATTCTTCCTTTGCTTGGAATCACGTGGCTGTTCGGACTCCTTGCCTTCAATTCAGCTACTATCGCTTTCAAGTACATTTTTGCCATCGCCAATTCTCTACAGGGGCTTATGATTTTTATTTTCCATTGTTTGCTAAATAAAAAGGTAAGAAACCAAATTCTGCTGCTTATTTATTGTAAATATTGGTCGAATATTGTTTTCTGTTTTGTCTGTAGCAATCTGTGCTTTGGGAGTTAAAATGATAATGTGCTGGCATACGTATCGTTTAGTGCTTAAACTCGGCAGATTCTCACGATTGACTATTTTTCGCGGCCTCGCGGAGCGTATATGTATATATATTTTTTACCAAAATGTTCCCGCATACTGGAGAAAGTGTCTGTGTCTGGCAGTGCGTTTTTCGTAGCTTATTTCTCGCGTTTGCGGCGGACTTTACCTCCTGTGGTGTCCGAAGCTGTAAATAGAGAGTCAAACTATTGGAAGAGATGCAGACCTCTTTCTTCTTCAGGAGCCCTAATTCACTTGGAGCTTCCTGGTTTTCTTTTAAACGTATTGATTCTCCTTATTGACTGGCAAATTTAAAAGTACGGAAGAAATTGAATACAAAATAAGCGCGATCATCATTGATGTTCCGCAATGCAGATAAACTCTCGAGCCCCTTATAGCGATGTTTCTCGTGACCTCATCCACTGTTGTTAATATGCCAACCAGAACCTAATTGGCTGTTGAAACAATAGGGCCGTATATACGAGAGAAAATAAGCCGCGGCTTACTCTGGCCGCGGCGTACATAATACGCGGAAGGAACTATTTATACGAATGTAAACTCCGAGGCCAGGATAAGCCGCGGCTTGCGAAAGCCGTGAACGTAGATTTTGTACCATTTTTATACGGGGTGTTAGCGTCTTATGTAAGCCACGGCTTATTTTCTCTCGTATAAACGGCCCTAATGACTTCTTTTATTCCGTGGTTGGCAAATTTGAATACCAAAAAAAAAAAAATTGTCACGTCAATGTTTGTAAACAAGAAATATCGCTATATGTCGGAGACACTTAGAAGGACTAGTTTCAGTTCATTGTTCTTGGTTTTATATTCTTCTGTAGATGGATATTTGCCTTTGCTCAAAACTTTTTGCTGCTGCTTTTTGCTTTTCTGACTATTAATAAATGAATTTATTTAATAATTCTGTTCTTTCCTTATTTATTTGTTTACTTATTGATTTTATGACTTGACAGATAAAGGATGCAATAAAACGGATGCGCGAGAAAAGAAGTCCTGCCGCTGTACCGTCAAATCCAATGACCAAAGCCTCTCCA
>NC_090886.1:10479546-10504546 GCF_036669925.1 Montipora capricornis | reverse complement strand
GTGTTTTATTTTATTACAGCATCTTGTTGAACCTTTGCACAAATCAAACTCTGGTAGTCCCTTTTACTTAGCAGCCACTACCATCATTCTTACCATTTCTGTCCTACCCTAAATAAAAAGGCACCCAACGAGCAAATAAAGCCAAAAGCCTTTGAGAGCCATTTCTAGGCACCTTGTAATGTAGAAACACTGTCTAAAAGGCCGTTTACACGACAGAAAAATTGAGTACGGACCCGACAAGAAAAGAGTACTGACCTGATATTTTTGCCCGTGTAATAAAGCAAAAAAAAAAAACACGGGTCCGTACCAGTTTCGTCATTTGCTTTTAAATAACCTCATTAAACGCATGCGCACTAAATATCCGCGGAGCTCTGGGGTCAAGAGTGCTGTTGATTTTCAACATGGCGGCTGGCGAGAATTCACAGGAAAAGGAGTCTTGCTCCGCTTGGAAGGACGAAGAAGTTGAGTCTCATTGATATATTCTCGGAGGAAACTATTCGTCGCCATTTTGTTTTAGAGGAATTACGCATGCCCGGTAGCAGCATACAGCTGCACCAGTTACCGTAGTCTCGTACCAGAAATTGGCCCGATCCCCCAAAAGTACAGTGTAAACGAGATTTATCCGGCAGAGAGCGCCATCCATCTTTTGAACAACTGAGGCCTGGGCTCAGTTGTTCAAACGATGGATAGCGCTATCAGCCGGATAAATCACTAACCACTGGATAAGTCATAGCGAAACCAATTGCGTTATCCAATGGATAGTGATTTATCCGGTGGATAGCGCTATCCACCTTTTGAACAACTGCGGCCTGGACTTTTAGTTTTCCTGTAGATCATGTGCCTTGGGATGATTGTAAGTAGTCAGCTCATGTGAGGACCAAACTATGGGAAGCGAACAAATGCTTCTTTACTATAAGATCTCTAAGAAGGAAGGAAGTAGATAAGTTATTTCACTCCCTAATTATGACAAAAGTTATGTATGCATTTACGGAGGGAATCAATCTGTCCTAAACGCAATTCAGCATTTTTTAACTAGACGCTATAAAAGATGATATACGATATTCTTTTAGTACAATGTGATCGAAGCTTATTTTTAAAAATTAAGGGTGATCCCTGCCACCGACTGCACCAAAGGCTAAATTTACTTCTTATCAATTATGTGAGCCATCTTCTGCCAGACCAAAATTGAATACAGAACGATTTAAGGATAGCTTTTGTAATAGATTAAATTTGAATACAATTTAGTCTATAGTTCTAAGGTGTTGACGTATATTGTGTATCATATGTGAGTTATTGTAATGTTTGTTATGACGTATTTTAGCGAATGAATAAGACATTGTTATTATTATTAGGTTGGATTCTAAAATTTTAATTTTGTTCACATTCACCCCAAGACATAGTTGCTTGACTTGCCTACATCCTTGGTGGACTTCTTTGTCTTGTAATTCTATTTATTTATTCTTTTTTGGCAAGTTGGGTCATTACTTTTGCCTTGCCCGACCATTGTCACCAGTAGCTTTGAAGTCAATAAATAATAGCGTTGATGTTGTCATCAGGATTCAATGGAGCCAAAGGCAAGAGGCTAGTTTCAAATTGTGTAAACACAAAGGAATAGATTTTTTGATTCAATTCAGAGGACTGGAATAATAATTATTTGAATTTTCGTTTGTTCAAAACGATGGATTATTTTCATGAACCTCAATTCTGTTATATTTTCAAATCGAATCTATAGGCTGTGGAGGACTCACTAAATACTGTTTGCAAAAGAAATAGCTGTGCCCTTGGAATATTATAATAATTTCAATAGAGAAAATAAACTAGAACCAGATTGAACTTACCTCCCAATCTGTAAAAATACTGAACTTAAATCTTTTTTTTTTTCTCGGGATGGGATGAAACTTCGAACTCGAAACTGGGAAATACAACGCCGTGAAGAATAACCTAGATTTTTTTGAAGTTTGGCAAATTAAATAGATTCTTATAGTTTGAAGTACTTATTGGAAGTTTAGGCTAAATAGGTTCTTAATTAGGTTCTTAATTTTTATGAAGAAGGATACTGATGTTGATTACAAGAAATTGCTATAAATGGTACTTGTTCTTTATAAGAGGCATTTATTAAACCAAATTTTCTGCTCTCTTGTGAGCTAACCCAGTTAAATACGTTTTTGTTCAGGGCTAATCATCGACTACAGAGCTAATTGCGTAATCTGTTTATTGGCGCCTAGTTTGATGTGCAGAGAGATGACAACTACTAGGATTTGGAGTAAATATGCCACCAGCGTGACGGTTTATTAAATGATAAGCATTGAATATACAGAAACTGTAACTTGTTAGATCTCAAACATCAAAGGTGGGGGAAAAACTCGCCTAAACATCATTACAAAATAACCCAAAAAACAGCCGGGATGGAGTACCGGGGAAGGCGGAGGGAAAATTGAGTCCAAGACTGACGTTGTTCATGCGTTGCTATCTGAACCAACAATGAATCACAAAGCATTGATTGCATGATTTGAGCCTGCGAGGAATTCTAACTATTTTCCTATCTCCATCCCAGATGCAGATAAGACGAACAACCAGGAAATTAGCCTTTCACAAAAATGTCATTAAGCCATTAGCTTAAATGGGTGTTTTTTGTTCAGGGCTAATCATCGACTACAGAGCTAATTGCGTGATCTGTTTATTGGCGCCTAGTTTGATGTGCAGAGAGATGACAACTACTAGGATTTGGAGTAAATATGCCACCAGCGTGACGGTTTATTAAATGATAAGCATTGAATATACAGAAACTGTAACTTGTTAGATCTCAAACATCAAAGGTGGGGGAAAACTCGCCATAAGCCACAAACCTGTGGCCACCCCACCGGCCAACAAACAGATCACGCGAAAAGCGATTACTAGCAAATAAATGAAAAAATATGTCGCAGCCCATGCTTGAACGACATGTACAAATATAACTATCGTAGAGAAAAGCAGCGGCCTGCAGCCCATGTCTGAACAGACCTAAGCTTTGTAAAATCATAACTTTAAACTTAGATCTAAGCGTGGATAGTTTCGCACTCCCACGCGAACAAGACAGTTAGTCCGCTGCGCACTCCCACGCGAACAAGACAGTTAGTCCGCTGCCCATGTCTGAACAAACCTTTGCCTTGCAACGTGTGGCTTAATACTGGGTACAGTTAACACTAAGCATTACGCAAATGATTGATAGCCCTAATCTAGCAAGAATAGCAGCCCATGACTGAACTATGCTAGAGTATTAGAAAGGATAAATTCGCGTGCCCATGAAATAGCAGCCCTTGTCTGAACTAAATCCGGGACGTCAAAATTAGCAGCTTTAATCGTTTTGGGCATTAGCAGACAAAGCACCCGAACGCAGGTACATTTTAAACGCATCAGATTGCCAGCGACCAAGTTTGCGAATTTGGGAATCAGAGAAACCTTGCTCGGAAGCGTGAGTTGCGGCTCCAATGCGGAAACTATGGCCTTTGTAACGGCTCGTGTCTAAACCACAAAAAACAAGGCAACGTTTTAATTCAGTATTGAACGAGCTGATGGTGACCGGGCGCAGATCACTTTCACAAAATAGAGGACCAGAAGCAGCGCCTCTCATGCCACAGTAATCAAGTAATGTTTGTACTGGGCAAACTGACACAGAATTTTCTCTTGCGATTAGGAAGTCAAAGGCTTTATTCGCTGTGTTGTGTTTGAATTTTCGTATTGTCAACTTGGCCATACTTATCCTCCCGTTGGATGATACAAAACAAAGATCGTCATATTGCAGAACATCCCCGCCCAAACCAAATTTTTGGCCGCTAGCTCTCCGATGCGAAAGAAACCATAAAAAGCCGTCGTAAACATGGCAGCATATCGCTTCCGTTGTGCCGCCGAGGAATTAGTCGAACACAACGAACTTACTAATAGGTGAAGCAATGGACGCGATATTGGCAGTTGGGTATCGGAAACTCTATTTCGGCTAGTTGCCGTCAACAGCTTTTGTATTAAAAAGGATTTCGTTGGGTCACCAATTCCCCTAAGACGATGAACATAGCCGATGGCCGAGACATATGAGTGAATAGTAGCAACGGCAAATTTTTTGCAACTAAGGTACGAAATGAATAAGGCTAAGGCGTCAATTGACACAGGGAGTAATTGGGTTACGCATGCACTGTAGAACCTAGCATGAAACTGCCCAATCTCGTTCCCAGAGTCTTCGTTCCCCTTGACCAGCGGGTCGGGTTACGAGAGACTCTGGGATAATCCGTTTGGATAAAGTTTTTGATTGGTTGAAAGTCTGAGCATGAGCAATCGATTTCGGCCACGACTACCCTGAGACGCGAGGGGTTTCACAGAGCACCGTATGATCGTTAATGCTTGTTTGGATTGGTTCGTTGATTAGTTTGGAGCCAAAGCAAAGAGTGAAAACCTATTAAATCTAATGGAATGGAATCGTCTCTCACGGAGTAATTATGTCTTTAAAATGTAGTCATACCGAGTCTTCAAATTGCCGCTGTATATATTATATGAATCCATAAGATCTCCTCGTACAGTTACTAATACGTACATGTGAGTGTCCTGGAAAGGTGCGAGAACCTTTAGCAGACGAGTTTTGGGGTAGAGAAAGAGTTACTGATACAAAGAGAACTCGTTTGGCTTGTGACAGTGCTGTTGAACGCTTTGAAAACATCGTGAAAGGTCCGTCTCTCTGGCATGCAAAGCAATCCTTTCGGTAGGTTGCAAATTTTATTCGCGTTTCATTTGGGTTCATTACACTGCACTGTTCTCAACCTCAATTGAAAGAAGAGGCCAGATCAGATATAGAGAATCAAATCATTGAAATGAGATGTACATCTCGCATCCAATGGAACTTGTCTTACATTTTAGGTACATGTACTTAGAAGAAATGGAAACTTCAGTTGTTGATTTTGTTATGCAAATACTTAGCTTAACGTTTATGATGAAATAAAAAAAAGGTCTAATATAAAGCTAGACCATCCTCAAGAGCCTATTACTTGTAGCACTTAAAAGTCAGTTACAAAAATGACACCATTCTCTTGAGTAATTAAGTACTTCTTTCTGAAGTACATGTGCCTTAACATACTACTGCATAAGGAGTTTTTTTCCGTAATTGCTCAGCCCACAGTATTAATTAGGGTGGCGATTATTATTTGCTTATTGAAGCCACAGTGATCAAGTGTTTGAGACTTCAAAGGTTGGTTGACTGTATGAGTTCCGGCCCCAGTTGTTTGAAGGGTGGATAGTGCTATCCACTGGATAAATCACTACCTACTGGATAATGTAATAATAATAATAATAATAATAATAATAATAATAATAATAATAATAATAATAATAATAATATTAACAATAATAATAATAATAAACTTGAACTTTGAACTTTGTTTTGTTGATAACTCAATTAGTTTTGGTAGTGTTTATCTGCTGGATAGTGATTTATCTGGCCCCAGTTGTTCTAAAGGTGGATAACGCTATCTACCGGACAAATAACTATACACTGGAAAGTGCAGTTGGTTCCGCTATTACTTATTCACTGGATAGTGACTTATCCGGCTGATAGTGGTATCCATCATTTGAACAACTGGGGCCTGGTGGGTAGCGCTATTCACTTTTTTAACAACTGAGGCCAGGTCTTTATCCAACCTCCCTTCTCTGCCTCCTTTGTCATTGAGGACAAAGGAGGCAGAGAAAAGAGACCCTGGCAACGAGGTTGGTCTTGATCATCTCTCAGTTTTCTCTAACTTTAATCCACGTTGCCTCTCTATATGTACCCGCATACAATTTAATACTGACGAAGGATTGATAGACCTTATAATAAATTCTGTGATCGGTTAGCATCCCATTTAATGGAAGGGACAAAGCTTTTGACTGCTTAACCCATTGACACCTCAAACGCCCTAGGATGACCACAGTTGACGACTAGAATCTCCCTGGAATTAGACAGAGTAAAATCTGTCAAGTCTCACTCCCAGGGGTTAAAGGGGATCAGTGATACCCCTTGTTACTCTACAGAAAACAGAGCTAAGTGCTGCCATCAATGAACTACCTGGCTCATTTAGTTTCATTATCTAGAAACAGACTTTATGCTTTTACAGTGTGTTTGGGAGCAACTTTACAGCAGCCTATATTTCCGATAAATTATAACTACTGGGGGTATTTTGTTAAACAAAAGGAGACGGCAACATTGCAGACTGTGCAGTATTTCTAGTCACTTGAGAACATAATTATTCCACACGTCCCCTCAATTTAAATTTTGTCAGTTGACGTTTTTGTTTGTCAGTAAATTATACTGTCTATTTTGAAGTCAGACTGACTTCTTCATGTTGGTATGTACAGTTGTCAACAGTTTTTAATGTAATTTATTTTTTATGCCAACAAAAGAAATGTTTAGGTTCAAGGTTGTAGACAAGTATCCGGTCCTGTTTGGAGTGTTAAAATCAACAGTCTTAGGCTTTTTTGCATTGCTAGTCAGAGAGTTGAAGAGAATAGTACCATTTCAAACCTTGTATGGTGCTGGCCACCCTACAGAAAGCCTTTGGCAGTGAGGAAAGGATGACATTATTTGGGGGGTTATGTTTGGAAATGAACATTCTCAGGATAATATACAATGTATATATAATATTGTTACATCCAATCTGTCAAGTTTGATGGTTTAAAAGAAGTACTGACCTCCGCTTATCTGTAAAAATGGAATATAAAGTGCATTAAGGATGACTAGTCTTAACCTCATGAAGAACTTTTGGCTTTTGCAGTTTTTATTTTGCTTGATACATATTTTTATTGACCTTTCGGTGTTCATCTCTCAGCTATCCCAAATGAATTATACGATGTAACTTAAAAAATTATTTTACTTAAACAGTTTTAAGTGGGGATGTTCATATGCTTTGCCCAGAGACTGACGATTATGAACAACAGGTTTTCATTATTGTTGACAATGAGGTTCTTCTGGAAGTAACTTCATACAAACAGAGTCTTTCTGCTCTGTTTGGGGTACATTACATGGTTAACCTAGAGTATCCAAGAAGGCCAACATCGTCATGTCTGCACTGAGTTACTTAAGAGTATGTATTTAGCATTCATCAAAAAAAAGAAAAATGCCCTGTATAGAAAAGGTGTCTCTACTCTTTTAGCTTAAAGTTAACAGCCTCTTATTACATGTATTAACAGTTACACTACCACAGGAGCTTGAACTAACCTACATGCAAGGGTTTTATTACAAGCTGGGACCTGGGTACTGGCACCTGTCTTGCACTGAGTACAGTAACCACCATTGCTCAAAGGAGGTCTCAAGATCAAAAGCCAGACTATATATAGCGGTGCCTGCTCACTCTGTCACAAGGTCCCTTCTACTTTCAAACTTAATGGAAACCTTGACACCTGAGTCCACTTCTTGATTTGTTGCACAACAGGCGAGAAATAGTACAGAACATGACCATGTCAGGCAAGGGTCAGGCAATTAACTCATACCATGTCAAACCATGTTATGTTACCGGTATGTAGTAATTTGTACTATTACTAATGTGGTCAATTAAATTGTCACACTGGAAAGTTTTCACAGGGCTGCCATAAAGGACATTCACCTGTACCAGCTGTTAACCCTGAGCTCACATTGTGAAGGAAATGAAAACTAGAATCAGTTTTTGATATATTGCAGGTGAAAATTTAATAACAGCCCTGTTTAATGCTGTTTTTTTGATTGAGTGCTTTCAATTAGTTCCAGATCGGCTTATCTTTTTTGTTGGGATAGAAGTGATATAAGGAAAATGGACAGTGATAGATTTTAATTACAAAAATTGTTTTTGTGTAACAGTTTTCATTTATTTTATTTCACTCACTTTGAGATCTACACCATCACCTCAAAAGAATTTCTTTTTCATGTTAGTTTGAGCTTACAAACTGTTTTCATTTCTAGGGACTTATCTCATTCACTGAATATTTTGGCTGATTTCAGGCCGCATAGATTTTTCAAAATCATTAGTGTTTCAGAAATTTTTATTTGTTCTGCAACATTAATTATTTTAGTAAATTTAGGAGACTTGTTTTTGTGATTATGGCTTGCATGTATTGCCTTGTGTATGTATGTACACTGTATCTATATTTCCTAAATTTGGAAAGGACATATGTTCATGGAAGAATAATATTCTAAAAATCAACATGTTTATCCAACTATAAGTATACATCTGTATTCAAGAATTCTAATTATTTGGTGGAGAACAGTCATTTTCTGTTTATACAAAATAATGAAAAGCAGCAAAATGATACTTCCCTCAAAACCTCTACTTCTTTAGAACAGCAAGGAAACTCTTACCCAAAGAACTCATCTTCTTTTGAAAGAATCCTAAACCTTTTCTGGTGACGAAGAATCTAACTTGAAAGATTCTTCAAAGAAGACATAGTCTTATGATTAAAAGAATGATTTATTCTTTTGGAAAGAATCTCGTTTTAGAATCTGGTGTTTCGCTCTCCTTCATCTTCCACGTCACGATACAAAACAAAGACAGTCTTTTAACATTTGAAACTAATCCCGGATCAGTGCATTCAGCAGCGACACAATCTGCTTTACACTTCCACGTTACACAAATCCTAATCGAAAATCCCAGGCAACACTTGACAACACAGCTCGTTGGTAACATATTCAGCGCAGATTTTTGTCCACACATATCGCTCCAACACGTCATATTGTTTCTTTTTCAGTTCTAGGTTGGGATATCCTAATTTTGCTAAAGAAAATTGCATGCCATCGTGAAACAAATCCTCCACTCTCTTCGCCATTTTGGCGTTACGCCTACGTCTGCGCAATAGTGTTCATGACAAGAATCTTGTCATTCAAAACGGATTATCCCAGAGTCTCTCGTAACCCGACCCGCTGGTCAAGGGGAACGAAGACTCTGGGAACGAGATTGGAAACTGCCGATAACACGTCCACGCACGCTGATACGCTTTTTGAGATCCCGGTGTTAGACTAGAATTGAGAAGTTCGTTCAACTGAGCGACCAATTCCTGGGCTGAAGGGTCTCGGGAACTGGCGTTGGGAATTCGTCCATTCCAGGGGATATTGCCTTGAACCGCTCTATCTGAAAACGGGAGATTAAGTCGGCGCGCTCGTTAAGCTTCCCTGGAAGATGACGAGCGGTAAAGAGAATATTGAATTTAAGAGTCGTTAACACCATATCCCTGATGAGAATCATAACTATCTTATGTTTAGACGTCTGCTTATTGATTATGTCCATAGCCTGCTTGCAGGCGGTAGTTGTTGTGTCGCCACGAAACACTATCAGACGCCATATTGGAAGAGCGTGGGATAGGTCTGGGCCCCGTGACAAAACGACGGGGTGGGGAGTGGGAAGAGCGGAGAGAAACCGCCTGCCCGAAATCTCGGTAGCCGCCCACTTCCTTTTGAGCTTCCGGTTGCTTGTCACGCCACAATAATTGACCAATAAGTAAGAGACTGTAATAAGGCTGTCAATCACTGAAGCTTGTAGCTGTAAACAAACTTGCTCTGGTCAACTAAAAAAGCCGTAAGAAATGTAAGCAAACCGGCAGAAACTGCAGCAAACAGTAAGTGTAGGTTTTTCCCACTGCAATTTCTTGTTTAATACGGAAAGTTTGAAAAATTTGGCAACGAGAAAACAGTGGGCAACATTCCTGTCGGTGCACTTTGCGATCAAATTTACGGTTTTGATTTGCATGCGTTTTATGAAATCTGACTTGACGTTTCGTATGTGGCAACATACATTTTCAAAAGTAACCTTCATTATATGAAAAATATTTATATTTCAAAACAAATTGAGAGCGATCTGTAATAAGTGACAATTAGCATTTAAGGTCGGATTCAATTCCTGTGTAAACAAGGTTTCGTTTGCAGTGGTAATCAGTTTTCCCAGACGCGAGAATTTCAAAATGATCCCATTTTATGTTATGTCCAGTAGTCATAATATGATCAGCAATATCTGATGTGTGTTCATGCTTGGAGAGCGCGTCAAAATGTTCAGCTTTTCTATCCTGCAATCGGTGCTTCGTTTTGCCGATGTAGAAGTCATCGCAATCCCAACAACTTGCCTTGTAAACAACTTTCGATCTGTGGGAACGATTCAAGCGATCTTTGCGGGGAAAGAAAGATTTGATTCGCCGAGTGTTAAGAAAAATAACTTTGAGATTAACGATATAATAACACTTATTTACGTACACAAGATTAACTATGTTATTTTTTTCTTCATCAGTCTTCTGGCCGAAAGGAAGCGTTCCTCCAGCGCTTGCTCTGCAGAGCAGTAGATGAAGATAGGAGGATCTTCGATAATTTTCTTAGAACTCTCTGGAGTGAATTCTGCTGCCGAACTCAAACCTTCCAGTTCGACAATCTGATCTGATATGATGCTCTTGAGTGGGCAAATTACAAGCACTGACACCGGACGACCTTCAAGTTTCTGACTTTCGGCTATCGCAAACACTGTAAATATCATGCTTTTCCCAAAGCCAGTGGGAAGCACGGCCAGCACATCTTCACCATTTAGTAAACTAATTATCGCCTGTTTTTGTTGACGCTTCAAAAGAACGCTCCTTTCTCTTGTCGCCAAGAAATCTAAAGCACTTTGAATCGCTCGATCGACATTCGAACTCATCATTTTTTCCTATGGTGAAAAGAGCGGTATATGGATATTAAATCTTGTGTTGATTGACAGCATGTCTGCCGACCAATCAGAAGACAGCGTCCACCGGCGGACGCTGCAAATTTGTGCTACTCAAAGGGGGCTGGTTTTTGGGCAGGCGGTTTTTCTCTCTCCTCTCCGCCCCGCTCCCCTCGCTCACTTTGTCGACCCTCAACCCAGCCCAGACCTAGCCGCGCGAATCCAAGATGGCGACCTCATTACGAATTCCGGTTTTTCGACAATCCAACCGCCTGCGTGCAGGCTATTATGTCCACTAAAGCAGCGTTATCGGTCACAAACGTCACACATTTATCCGCCAATTGATCCCCCATATATGTAATGCAATTACGAGAGGAAACAATTCTAATGCCGTGATGTTCAGTGATTGCCAAGACTCGGGCCAACTACCATTAAAACCAATGTGTTTTAAATAAAGCCCCGTATCCTTTAGAACCGGCTGCATCTGAAGTAATTTCATATCGTGAAGCGGACATTCTTTCATCCAGAAAAAATGTGCGACCATTGTATTGCTCCAAAAACGATAGCCAAACGATTAAATCACTTTTGGCGTCTTTGTTTAAACGGATTTTAAAATGGGGCCTTCGAATTCCTCTCGTAAGATCGATTAGCCTCCGTAAGAAGGCTCTACCCGGCAAAACCACTGAACATGTAAAGTTTAAGAGGCCAATTAATGACTGAAGTTCGCGTAGCGTGACTTTACGCCGCTTATAAAAATCCAGCAGCATCGTGCGACATTTCCGGAGTTTTTCCTCCGGCAATCGAGCTTCCATGCGAATAGAATCTAGAGTAATCCCGACAAAAGGCAATTCGGTCTCGGGTACTACGGTTTTCTCGGGCGCAATGGGAACGCCCAAGTAGTTACAAAGTGAAATGAACCGTGACAGTAGATTTTCGCAAGACTGCTTACTTCTGGCTATGAACAAAAAGTCATCCAAAACGTGTATTATCTCGTCGGCCTGAAAGATTTGCTTGGCGGGCCTTTCGAGTGCCGTACTAAATCGCTCAAAAATGGCGCACGATGACCTACAGCCCATTGGAAGGCAGCGATCGAAGTAATAATTTCCCCGCCACTTCATCCCCAGTAAAGGATAGTCCTCCGGGTGAATCGGAATAATTCTAAAGGCAGATTTGATATCAGTTTTAGCGAGATAAGAGCCAACTCCTAAACGTTTTACAAACACTATTGCATCTTGAATGGACGCATAGCGTACCGAAGAAAAGTCTACAGGGATTCCTGAATTTACCGAATTGTCATGCGGATATGACAAATGCTGTATAAGTCGGAACTCATTGGGTGCTTTCTTAGGGACGATTCCTAACGGTGACACGACAAAATTATCGAACGGCGGGGCGCTAAATGGGCTTGCAACCCTACCGGCTTCGATTTCCTTGTGTAATTTATCCGTTACGATGTTTGGTTGGGCGTGGGCACTAAGCAAATTTGGAGATTCGAAGCTTGATCTTAAATTAGAGTAATGAATATGAAACC
Organism: Montipora capricornis; assembly: GCF_036669925.1. NCBI lineage: Eukaryota > Metazoa > Cnidaria > Anthozoa > Scleractinia > Acroporidae > Montipora > Montipora capricornis. Next base: position 10,492,375 of record NC_090886.1, on the reverse strand, counting down.
CATATGAGAAGCCTTGTATCAAAAAGTTTTTTAAAAAGGGGTCGTAATCACGCAGAACTGAAGTGAGACGGTCAATTCTTACGGGGGTGACTGGATTGCTCTCTAGTAGACGCGCTAGGCGCTGTTGTTCCACTAGGCTTAATGCTCGAGGTTGGGGGCTCCCCTCCCTCTGAACAATTTTTGGCTGCGTGTTTACCTCCACATCGGGAGCAGATGTGGGTAAAGGAACACCCTGAACAGAACCTCCCGTTATTAAAGTTAAAGCATGTTCCTTTAACGAGAGGGATTTGTCGCGATTTTCCGACTCGCCCGGCGGGTAGGTTACCTCTCTGGGGACGAAAAGGCAAGGTAAGTGAAGTGGCCTCGAGCCATAACTCCCACTGGACTTCCTCCCAAGGGTACCTATCGGGGGCGGACTGACGCAAATATCTAAATTGCTCATCATAGTAAGCCCAGTTCCCGTTTTTGTTTGCAATGGCACGAACGGTCTCACAATATTTTAGCAAAGCGGCCGTGTCCCCCGCGAACTTCTGGCAATAAATGGCCATAAACGTGTGGAACGCCGTGACCCACTGCTGAATACTATTCAATTTACGTGGGGCGCTAGCTGGCTCTAATGTAATCTGCGGCTTATTGCCATTGCCGGTAGCCGAAAGCCCAACAGTAAAACGCTCTTGTTGAACTGCGGTTTGGAGCAGTGCTCCAAGGTGTACAAATTCGTTAGCCCAAATTTTTGATTTTATTTTGTCACTAACTGCACTTCCAAGTGGGATGGCGACGCTTGAGAAAAGGGGTGTGGTGGGCATACTGTGCACGTTAAGTGATACAAGATTACCTCCAGAAGTCCCGGCAATAGCTTGCGTCGCTTGCACAACGGAATTCTGGACTATCGAGGCGGTGGTAGGCACGAGATCGGACGCTACGGTCGACGTTAATGCTGCGTTAGTTGCCGTTGTTACTGACGGTGGTGGTCGTAGCGCGTCCTGGAAGGTCTTTTGGATAGCCAGAGAAAGGGCACTGGACAGCGCGGCAACATTTACTTGCATCGTGCCGTCTTGTTGATTAGCGGTACTATTGGACAAGCTGCTCGACGTGCTAGGGGTACTGGTTGCCATGCTGTTTACGGTAGAGGCAGAAGGGCCAGAACGTCTCGGACGCTTACTTCGTGGAGGCATACTCTTAAAGAAGAGAGAGTGTTAATTGATCGAAACGTCCTAATGTTCTCGTGTAACGCTTAATCGGTAGTTGTATCGCAATAACTGCCACTGGTCAAATAAATGAGGTATTAAAAGTAAGAATTGTCATTAGATCGTGCGCTCGTATCCTCAAATACATACAAATAGCTTGAGACTCCGAGTGCTATGGCACGCAACACAGGAGGCCCACTCATTTAGAGACAAACCATAAAATCGACCGTGACCGGTCAAACAAGGATCAAGGACAAACAGTACGTTGTGAGTACAATGGCGATTTACACTACCAAGTACCAACGCAAAACAATATTTAACTTGGCGGTATGTCCAATAAAGAGGAAATAATGAACCACAGTACAGATCTAAGACTCTAACGATGTACATCATTAAACACTTTGAGTGATTGGATCAAAGCCCCCCTCAAACTTCGATAAAGTTTAAACTGTCCACGTTTGTTCAGATGAACTCCATCGTGCAATAAGAATGAAGGTGTTGTCCTCCAAAATCCCCTGTGTCTCCAGTAAAATGCAAATGGAAGGGGCTGTAGGACAACGCGTAAATAATCCGTCAACTTGCGAATGCGTACTTTTAAGTGTGCGTTCTCTCTTAGTATAGTTTGGCACACGCAAGCCACGGTTACGCCAAATTGTTCATGTAATAGCCTTGTTAGGTCTTCTAACTGTGAACCGATGGTTAGAGCAGAACGGATTGAACAATCAGTGATATCGTTCGTACCCAACTGGAGAATAACAATGTCAGGCGAAAATTGTCGGACTATCTCCAAATCGTAGCGTATGACTTTGGCCACAGTTCGTCCCCCTACTCCATGCCAGCGCAGGGTCATAGGGGTGGTGATGTCAAATTCCTCCCGTAAAGCGTTTGTAGGCAGACGTAGAAACTCATGCAAACGCCTGATGAAGGAGTGCCCCAAAATCAAAACCCGAGGTTCAGCCATAACTACACATCCAGAGAGAAGACTACACGTAAGCGCAACGCATGCTACAGGGAAATAATAAAGTACTGTACTTGCCTTAACACGGTGCGGGAGAAAAAATTGCGTTGCTATCTGAACCAACAATGAATCACAAAGCATTGATTGCATGATTTGAGCCTGCGAGGAATTCTAACTATTTTCCTATCTCCATCCCAGATGCAGATAAGACGAACAACCAGGAAATTAGCCTTTCACAAAAATGTCATTAAGCCATTAGCTTAATGGGTGTTTTTTCGGTTATGCGTATTGCATTTATATGTATTTTATAATTATATTTTATTCATGTAGTATAACTTAAAACTTAAACGTAATTCTACATCTACATCTACATTTAGGTATGTCGCCGGTAAAAGTCGTTTGACATCACACCAGTTCAGGGTAATATAGTTGGTGTGATGCCTCATCGCCTTTACCAAGTCAATAAAGGTGAAGGTGAAAGTGTGAAGGGAATGTGCATGTACACGTATGATATACTAAAGAACAAAGAATTCATAGACTACGTTTTAAAGCATCTTATGCAATGGCCAAGAACAAAAGCAAGCACAGACCACCTTTATTGTAGAAACCAAACATTTTTTAAATTTTTATTCTTGTTATTTTTTTTAATTGATGCATTTTACATTATTTTTTCAGTACTTCAATATAAATTTCCTATATTAAAGCCAGACTTTTGGTCAAAATGTTTATGAAAATGTAGTCTAACCCCACATGTAAGAACCTGTTGATTTTTTTTTGGCTAAACTGGCTCATATATTTTGGAGTATTAAAATAACAAATTTCTGCCAGCAGGTTCTTGAATACTAGGTTCTTCTTCGCGGCGTATTACTGTTCAGCTGCTCTTCCCCAGCTGCCACCTGATGATCTTTGAAGGGATTGATTTGGCGAACCATCAACATCTAAGACTTGAAATTTCATGAACCTCCTATTCTGGACTCCAGACTCGTCCAATCTGCTGTGTACTGCCCCTTGAAAGTCCGACCGGTTGACAACACTTCTCTCCTGATTTGCCCGAAAGCCGAAAGTTTTCACATCTCTGACCGTTTAATCTAAATAAGTACGATTCACTGATTTTTCTTTCAACATATGAATCCTATCATTGCTAAATTCATCATTTTGATAGCCACCGAAACAGGACTTGACGTCACAGTAGCATGAGGACTGACTCAACGGGAGACATCCCCTCCTTCCTACTGATGATGCGCAAGCTAACTGATGTTCATTCTCTTTACAAGTCAACACTGATAAAAAATGTGACCATACTCCTCCTCCGGCACTCCCCACTGCTACCAACAACAATACGAGAAGACTACTCACTTCCACTCGAAGAAAATAAAGGAAGTAGGGAGCAGGGCTGGCGCAGTGGTGAGATCACTCACCTCCCACCAATGTGGCCGGGTGTCGATTCCCAGACTTGGCGTCATATGTGGATTGAATTTGTTGGTTCTTTACTTTGCTCCACAAGGTTTTTCTCCGGGTCCTCCGGTTTTCCCCTCTCCACAAAAACCCATATTTGATTTGATTTGATTTGAATTAATTTCATTAATTAGTGCTCTTGTGCTAAATCCATTGACACTTAAGGTGGCTCAAACCAGTTTCAATACTTAAAAGAAACGTTCTTATTAGAAGGATTGACACTAAAACACTTTATCACTTAACAGCAATGTCATGATACTATAAACAAACACCAATTATTGCTAAAAAGATTTGCTCATTTTTGTGACGTAAAACGTTACCGTGGCAACAGGAAAGCCATGCAAAAACACCCTATATTTTGGCTTTACCTGCTCGTATCTCAACAACGAACTCGGTGACCCCCATTTTTATTTCTGAAATGTAATCAGCATGCCAGAATAAAACTGTTTAAATTAATCTGTGTAGCGGACTCAGAGCCACCTTAAATAATTGAATTCTTTTACACTTTGCAGAGGATTTTATCTTGGCCTGCAAATTTTTTTTTGTGCAATAAAAAATTGGGGTCACCGAGTTCGTTTTTCAGATATGAGCAACTAAAGCCAAGATATAGGATGTTTTTGCAAGGCTTTCCTGTTTCCATGGTAACTTGTTACGTCACAAAAATGAGTGCATCTTGTTCAGCAATAGTTGATGTTTCACACGGTGCCATAATATTTCTGTTATGTGATAAAGTGTTGTAGTGTCAATCCTTCTAATAACAAGGCCTCTTGAAAAGTATTGAAACTGATTTGAGCAACCTTAAACAAAGTTATTATTATTATTATTATTATTATTATTTTGAAACTGATTTAAGCCACCTTAAGGAGACTTTAGGGACTTCGAACTTGAACTTGAACATTAATATTCTTGTTATCTGTTAAATATTATATTTTGACCTGATGATAGTGTCATGAGGACACCGAAACGTTGTCTTAAATATGATTTTACCCGTAATTTTCATCATCAAATCGATAAAATTATCATGCCTGATAGGAATTATTATGATGATGATGATGATGATGGTTATTATTATTATTATTATTATTATTATTATTATTATTATTATTATTATTATTATTATTATTATTATTATTAGGCAGTGTTCTCAAAACTCAAAAGATACTATTCCACTCATTGATGGCTCAACTGGTAGAGCAGTGCACCGGTATCACTGTCAGAGGTCATGAGTTCAACTCAGGTCTTTCTTTCGTTACTGTTTAAGTGGCGTTCAGAACTGTGCGATGATATCAATTATCGACGTGTTCCAAGCCGCAATTAAAATATATGACTTTCATGTAATCTAAACAAATAACGTCTTTGTTTCGATATGCAAGTAATCTCTGGTTTATTTCCAACGAGCCAGGCAAGCGAAGACGCAAGGCTGGCGAGGCGGCAGAGAATTGTGCCGCGCGAGGTAATGAGTACCGCAGAAAAATTCTCGTTCGAGCTTCAAAAAGTGTAGCCACATGTAACGTAGATTTCCCTGAGACTTTGTTTTGAGCCAATTGCAACAATGGAACAATGAGAGCGAATGCAAAGACGTGTTAGGTTTTAATGTGACGAGAGTGGTGTGAGCGTTTTTAGCCAACCACGTACTAGCACACACTCCACCCCTTTATAAGTTTGTTGAGACGTGTTGGGAAGGTGACTTCCTGCTGTTGTGAAAATTGAACTGTGAATAATTTCATAGAGAAAATACGGTAGTCAAGAGACCAAATCGAACGAGCATGTTAGCCATTGAAATGAGCCAGCGTGTTCCCTCCCACTTTCGTCATAATTACGTTGGGTAAATATATAGTTTTCACAGTGACGTCATCAAATTCTAAAATCAAAACCGCGAGGTCTTTCGTGTTTTTGAAGATGACCTAGAAATAAATTTCTTTACAAGTTACCAGTTCCGTAACGTTTTCGGTTTTGAAAGTAATATTTATACAGCATTTTGAATTTCAGAACTGCGACTTGCGTGACACCAGATCGGGATACTGAAATCCGCTTTTGATTGAAAAAAAAATTCTCGTTATGATTCTCCGTAGTTTAACGTTTCAAGTATATTAGGAGATGTGTTTATACTCATGTGCACTCGCGAGTGAAAAGTATGCGCTTTCATGGCAACGTTGATTCCTTGTCGCCAGGTGGTACACCGACATCGCTGCTCCCCACAAAACTCTATAACGTTGGCCTTACACGCTTCGGCAAATAACTCAGAAACAATGAACCACAAAGACCTCAGACTTGGTCAGGTTGTTTATGCATTAGTCTTCTACAAAATCCGTTCTTGTTGTACGGCTTCGGATCTATTTCTTATGGCGTGACATTGAAAACGATTCTTTTGAAGCTTTCCAGACGATGCTCATCCTAATGACCCCAATGTTCGTTTCCATTTTACAGTAAGCTTCCATAGATTACGAAATATAGGGAAAGATATTTACAACGGAGAATTCCCCATTCTTCGCATGGAAGCTTAATCCGTACATTATAATAAACAAGAGGCTACAATTAGCCTAAACTCGGGCCTGCAAAAATACATTGGTGTATGGTTAATTTAGCACTAAAGAAAAGAAAAGCAACTACAGAATGCAGGGCCACTTTTAACTATGGACCAAACCAGACGGGTCGTTTGGCTCGGCAGTGGGAATGATTTGTTTTGCGTTAAGTGTTGGGTTCGTATATTTAGCGGCTCGTTTGGCTCGGTAGTGGATAAAAGAACGAGGAATAATTTGTAGGACGTCATGTTTTGGGTTCATATATTTAGCGGCTCGTTTGGCTCGTTTGGCTCGGCAGTGGATCAAAGAACGAAGTATAAGTTGTTTAGTTTAAGCAGAAACCCATAAGGTTTGAAACGTGTAACGAGCGTTCACAGCTTCCGAATATTCAGTGCGAACTGATTGGTTGAATGTTTCAGTGCTAAGTACCATATTTGGAAACCCCTCGCTCTTGTTGTTCCAAATATGGTACCTAGCAAATTGAATATTCAGAAGCTTGTTTCCCAGCACAAAAGGGGCCGTTACACGTTTCAACCCTTATGGGTTTCTGGTTTAAGTGTTGGGTTCATATATTGAGCGGCTCATTTGGCTCTTCTGGCTCGGCAGTAGATGTAAGAACGAGGAATAATTTGTATGATGTTTAGTCTTGGGTTCATATATTGAGCGGCTCGTTTGGCTCGGCAGTTGATGAAAGAACGAGGAATGAGTTGTATGCACGTGAAGTCTTTGGTAAATATATTTAGCGGCTCCTTTGGCTCCTTTGGCTCAGTAGTGGATAAAAGAACGAGGAATAATTTGTATGACGTTAAGTCTTGGGTTCATATATTTTGCAGCTCGTTTGGCTCGTCTGGTTCGGCAGTGGATCAAAGAACGCTATATTCTTCACACGATCTTGAGAAAAGTGTAGTTAACCGAACCATAAAATGAAAGCTAGAATTTTAAAAGAGTGCTTAAGCCTAATCACTGAAACGAACGCTTAGGCTTAATCAGTACACGAGTGTTTATTTTTCACAGGATCTCGTAAAAAGTGTAGTTAACCCTAACGGTCAAATGAAAGCTAAAATTTTAAAAGAGTGCTTAGGCCTAATCACTGAAACGAGCCCTTGGGCTTACAATTAATTGGTAAATCAGTGCTATATTGTTCACGCGAGACTTAACGTCATACAAATTATTCGCCTTTCTTTCATCCACTACCGAGCCAAACGAGCCATCGCACTGACATAAAGAGCGCATGAGCCTGTGAAAAAAAATTATTCCTTATTCTTACATGCACTGGCGAGCCAGACGAGCCAAACGAGCCACTAAATAATGAACCCAACACTTTACGCAAAACAAGTTTTCCCACTGCCGAGCCAAAAGCGCCGTCTCGTTTAGTCCATGGTTAAAAGTGGCTCTGTATTCTGTAGTTTAGCTTCGTGAATACCCGGACCCAGATTATCTTCATTACCGGTGGTGACAATGACCACTGGACTATGGAAACGAAGTAAAAATAGTGTATTTATTCCAAAATGGCTAAGTACATTGTTTTTTGCTAAACGATGGCATCTATCGATGGGTATTTTTACTCAGTGTTTGAGAACAGAAACTCCAATTGAAAGGTTTATAAGATGAAACGAAATGGCTCATCGAAACATCCTTTGCAGAAAAAATGAAAGAGAAACGAAGGTGAGATGTGAAAACATCTTTCCAAGATGACCGACCTTTGGTGCAGTGGTGCACGTAAAGTCAGTCCAAGTTCCTTGAAGATGGCCATACTAAATGAACTACTGTGAAGTATTTTATACCCAATTATATATTCCATCAGAGATCAACCCTAGTATTGGAATTGGGCCCACCCAAGGACAGAAAAACTCTGACCAGCGTGGGATTTAAACCCACGGCCTTCCAATACTAGGGTTGGTCTCTGATGGAATAACTGGGTATAAAATACTTCACAGTAGTGTTAGGCCTCACTCGAACTTGAAATCATCACTCGTTCGATTGATAAATGCTTAGCACTATGGCCGATTGAACACATTGGTTCGATTCACAAAATGTTTTGGAACGACTGAACAAACTGGTTCGCAAGAAACAGGTCGATTGGAGTTTTCGTTCTCAGAGTGCAGTAATGTTCACAGTGGAAAACAAGAACAAAGCGAGATCTAGAAATTACGTAGAAATTTCTCCTTGCCTTTAAAGCTTACCGTTCTCAAAGAAAAATAATCTGTCCACTTTATTAAATACTTTCAGATGTGAGGTTACTGTGGTAATCATCGCAGGCGGAAAGAATTCCAAACTAATTAAAGAATCCGGAATAAAGCTTCAACTTTCCAGCAATAGTCAATGAACGGCTCGATGGCGCTGTGGCATCGCTCGCTCTCCTGAGGCGAGCGAGCCCGAATTCAAGTCGCGGGACAGGGAAGTCTTTCAGGTTGCCACAAATACATCTCGCAGGATACGGGAATTAAAAAAAACATTGCAATTCGTGACTACGAAGACTACTACGAAGAAAAACAAGAAAAGGAATGAGCCCGAATTGTTACCGTGGCTGCCTACGGCATCCCACGAAAAAAGAAAAAAACGGATATGGAAATTCCACGGAAAATGATTGTTATCTGTTATCACAATAATAGGCCTTTTGCAAGAAACCATCACATGGTACAAAATCCGCCATGCTGGAGGGCAAGCTCATTATTATTTCCCTACTGGAACATTAAAACAAAGGCAAGTCAACCTTGACTGGTTCAGGTCTCTGTTTTAATGTCCTAGTGGGGGAATAATAATGATCGGGGATGGAAGCTGATCAATAATTGGACCTCGATTATGCATTATTGTTTGTGTGCTTTGTTCGAATTATTCCTTATTCTTTTTAAATTTTTGTAGGTTATTTATTATTCATTATTCCACTGGCATATTAACTGCGTTATTCATTATTCCGGCGTTTTCAGACCCAATTATTCATTATTCATTTTTTTATTTATACTCTTTATTCATTATTCATTATTCATTATTCAACCGGCTATTGGGCAGCCTACCAGCTTACAAACCTGTACGTAAACTATACTTTTACAAATTAATTAGCTTTTCTGTTTTAAAATTATCAGTAAATGTGAAAATGTTTGACAGGAAGTTTAAAGGCATTAGTTTTTTAACTTGCGAATCTACAGAAACTGGCGCCGTGACGCAACGTGTCAACAAATCGTGGTTAAAAGAGGGAACCGCAAATTACTAATCGCCCGATATAAGTTTGAAAGCATGACTCCTTGCAATATAGCTGTCACATTTCGCTTAATACAAGCGTCAGAAAGGAAGACGACTTCTCCTTGCCTTTTAAATTAATCGCACCGAGAAAACAAGTCGAAATTTGCCAAATGACAACAGCCGAGAAGAGTAATGGCCGCCTCTCTCATTCCCAGGATCCTCTCTCTTCCTAATAGAGACCACGTGACAAACACTTGGCTCTCGTATGCTGGCAAAGTGAGGGAAAATCCCACACAAAAATGTCGTCTTCGACCGATCTCCCACACAAAAATGTCGTCTTCGACCGATCACCTCAACACTGATTTCTTCACCAGGTGCAAGAAAATACCACGCTATTCGGGAGAACTCGTGAGGCAAGTAAGTGACCTACCGTTTCATTGTCCTTCACTACTTTCATGGCGTATTTTCCCATGGGGTTTTTTAAAATCTCGTTTAGCAACAGGTTTTTCTCCGATCGATGGCTTCCATACGTCTTCATAAACATGATATCCATGCGCAGCTGATGAGAAAGTGAACGTTTCCACGTCCAGACTTCCCTTGTTAAATGACTGTGTGGTTACCAAGCAAACGTTTTGCATCGTTCTCCTGCACTTTTTTCGTGCAAATTTTATCGTTTTCATTTCAACTGTGGGCTTTAGTAATGAAGACAACTGTTGTCAGTCACAGGGAATAGGGAAATTGATTAAAAATTATTATTACTAATGTCGCTGCAAATACACATATGCGAACGAACGACCAACTTTTTTACAAGAGTGCTTTTTTGGAGTTCCTCTTTTTTCCCAAAATCATGCTTGAAAGTTGGGGGTTCAGCTTTTACACGAGTCTTTACGGTATATTTTATTCATGTAGTATAACTTATTAATGTAATTTGTAATATAGCTGGTGTGATGCCTCATCGGATTTACCAACTCAATAAAGGTGAAAGTGCAGAAGGTGTGAAGGGAATGTGTATGTACACGTATGATGTACTAAAAGAACAAAGAATTCATAGACTACATTGAGAAGCATCTTATGCAATGGCCAAGAACACAAACAAGCACAGACCACCTTTATTCTAGAAAACAAACATTTTAAAAAATTTTATTCTTGTTATTTTTTTTTCTCTTGTTGCATTATACATTATATTTTCAAACTGTAATATAAATTTCCTATATTAAAGCCAGAAGTTTGGTCAAAATGTTTATGAAAATGTAGTCTAACCCCACATGTAAGAACCTGTTGATTTTTTTTGGCTAAACTGGCTCTTATATTTTGGAGTATTAAAATAACGAATTTCTGCCAGCAGGTTCTTGAATCCTAGATTCTTCTTCGCGGCGTTTTATTGTTCAGCTGCTCTTTCCGCGCTGCCACCTGATGAACTTTGAAGAGATTGATTCGGTGAACCATCAACATCTAAGACTTGAAATGTCATGAACCTCCTATTCTGGACTCCAGACTCGTCCAATCTGATGTGTACTGCCCTTTGAAAGTCCGACCGGTTGACAACACTTCTCTCCTGATTTGCCCGAAGGACGTAAGTTTTCGTTTTAAATCATCCCACCTCTGACCGTTTAATCCAAATAAGTACCATTTACTGAATTTATATCAGCATAGAAATCCTATCATTGCTGAATTTACCATTTTGATAGCCACCGAAACGGGACGTGACGTCACACTGGCATGAGGACTGACCCAACGGCGTCCTTAGAGACACCCCCTCCCCCTCCTGCTGATGATGCACAAGCTAACTGACGTTCATTCTCTTTACAAGTCAACACTGATGAAACATGTGACCATTCCCCTCCTCTGGCACTCCCCACTACCACCAACCCCAATACGAGAAGACTACTCACCTCCACTTGAAGAAAATAAAGGAAGTGGGGAGCAGGCGAGTGATCTCACTGCACTGCGTCAGCCCTCCCAACAATGTGGCCCGGGGTCGATTCCAAGAGTTGGCGTCATATGGGGGTTGAGTTTGTTGGTTCTCCGGCTACTCCGGTTTTCCCCTCTCCACAAAAACCAATATTTGATTTGATTTGATTTGAATTCATTTCATTAGTGTCCCCAATTAGTGCTCTTGCGATAAATCCATTAACACTTAAGGTGGCTTAAACCAGTGTCAACACTTGAAAGAAACGTTCTCATTAGAAGGATTGACACTACAACACTTTATCACTTAACAGTAATGTTATGGGTACTATATCAAACACCAATTATTGCTAAAAAAGATTTGTTCATTTTTGTGACGTAAAACGTTACCGTGGCAACAGGAAAGCCTATACATACATACATACATACATACATACTTAATTGACCGCTCCCCATAGGGGCTTTTCAGGGCCAATGAATCAACGAAACAACAGAACACAACAACTACAACTGTTAAGAATCCCAACTGGCCGGAGGCAAACCAGTTGGCTATTTACAAGTGCAGCTGGGAATTTGAACCAGGGACTACCAGGATCAAATTCAATGAGTGGTCAGAGCGGGTCTTGAACCCGGGATCTCCGGATCTCAAGGCAAGCGCCCTAACCATTGGGCCACACTGCCTCCTGCAAGAACACCCCATATTTTGGTTTTACCTGCTCGTATCTCAACAACGAATTCGGTGACCCCCATTTTTTATTTCTGAAATGTGATCAGCATGCCGGAATAAAACTTTCTGCAAAGTTTGAAAAAAATCTTTAATACTGATTCAGAGCCACCTTATATAACTGAAAATTTAAATTAGCTCTGAATCCGCTGGACAGAATTCTTTGCCTATCTTGGCCTGCTTATGACTTTTGTGCAATAAAAAAATGGGGCCACCGAGTTCGTTTTTCAAATGTGAGCAACTAAATCCAAAATATAGGGTGTCTTGGCAAGGCATTCCTGTTGCCATGGTAACTTGTTACGTCACAAAACTAAGTGCATCTTGTTCAGCAATAATTGATGTTTCACATGGTACCATAACATTTCTGTTATGTGATAAAGTGTTGTAGTGTCAATCTTTCTAATAACAAGGCCTCTTGAATGTGTTGAAAGTGTATTCTTCTTCTTCTTCTTCTTCTTCTTCTTCTTCTTCTTCTTCTTATTATTATTATTATTATTATTATTATTATTATTATTATTATTATTATTATTATTATTAGGCAGTGTTCTCAAAACTCAAAAGATACTACTCCACTCATTGATAGCTCAACTGGTAGAGCAGTGCACCGGTATCACTGTCAGAGGTTATGGGCTCAACTCAGGTCTTTCTTTCGTCACTACTTAAGTAGCGTTCACAGCTGTGCGGTGATATCAAAGCCAATTGCAACGATGGAACAATGAGAGCGAATGCAAAGACGTGTTAGATTTTAATGTGACGGGAGTGGTGTGACCGTTTTTAGCCAACCAAGTGCTGGCACACGAGCCGCTCCTTTATAAGTTTGTTGAGACGTGCTGGGATGGTGACTTCCTGCTATTGTTTATATTGAACTGTGAATAATTTCATAGAGTAAATACAG
>NC_090886.1:10469546-10472046 GCF_036669925.1 Montipora capricornis | reverse complement strand
ACCTTAGCGGCTTAAAATATTAGCGCTTTGCCCGGAACACCCTAAGCGAGACCAAAATCCAAAATTTACACCCTTAAGCGAGACGACGAGCATCCCCATCTGTTTCATATGGGAGTCCTTCGTTTTCCTACTAAACAGAACGACATTGTTTTCCGCACGCTATCTTGGTTCTTGCGTGTTTTTACAAACCACGAATTCTGAACAGGAGCAATATGAATTGGGGAAGCCGAGGTCTTAATGAAATATCTTTAATTTTTTCTAAAGTACAACACAAATATTTTTTGCAACAAGCGAAGATATGAGCAACGTTAGAAATGGTAAGCGCGACGGACCATCAAGAGATATTCAGTACAAAAACGGAAACGGCAAGGATATGGCAAATGTCATCGATGTTGCCGGAATTTCGGATACCTCTTCGACAAGGTACATTGCAATTGCTTACTTAGTTTTTTGAATCAATAAAACGAAGAGAGAAGTGACATTATTGGCTTATTCAGGTCTTTTCATTCTACAGGTCATGTTCTCTCCCTATCTGCAGGTGCGATGAAGCTAGATTTGGGCAATTTCGACATCCTTGCAAACGATTTTTCGAAAAGTTATTCCAGTCGTCGTTTGCTGAGAGATTTGAGCAGATTCAAGAAGAAGACAACCAAACAGTGGACTGATGAAAGGCCATCACTTTCACCTTCTTAACTGGATTCAGATGTCGGTGGTTTCACAAGAGGGATTGAAAGATGCTACTAACGAGCCAAGTTCTCACGCTGGCAAACGGAAACCTGGCTTTGAGGACAATGAAAATTCCACAAGACGAACTGAAAAGGCAAAGGAAGATGGCCACCAAAGTGATGGAACGTTTATTGAAAAAGTAAAGAGTGTTTTCTATCAGGTATGTTGAAAATCACTGATGTTCCCGCTGCGCTCGCAACGATTGCTCCCTGGTAGTCACCGTCTGAAATCACGAAAATTCACTGCACGCAGAGATTTGGCGCCATCTTAAGCAAATTCACAATTTGGCTAAACTAACGGTTAACCGTATAATTTGTCTTCTTGATTATTAGGGCCATTTATACGAGAGAAAACAAGCCGCGGCTTACTCGTACATAAGACGCGAACACCCCGTATAAATGGTACACAATCTACGTTCGCGGCTTTCTCAAGCCGCGGCTTATCCTGGCCTGGGAGTTTATACTCGTATAAACAGTTCCTTTCGCGTATTATGTACGCCGCGACCAGAGTAAGCCGCGGCTTATTTCCTCTCGTATAAACGGCCCTATTATTTTAAAACATAGTCATGAATGTTTTATTTTCAGAAAGCCGACCATTGACGTATTGTCCGTAGCTCTACCGCATATATCTCATAGATAATTCTAACTTCCTCTAAGTAAATTAATGAAATCGCACTCGTTTCGAATGTGACCGAGATTATGTGTGTCGCGAAGACCGTCCAAGTTCTGAGGTATTTAGGGAGCCATAAGAGATTTCTTTGTCGTCGGTTTATCTGGCTTTCTGGGCAATACTATGTACTGACAGGCAACGAATACGTGTCAGCTGAAGAACGCTGTGTTACAAATTTAAATTAACGGGCCACTGAAAAACGCAGACTGCAGACTGTGCAGACCGTCTGTAAAATGAAAATTCGGTTAGCCTGAATTAGGCCTAAATAACATTCGGTTAGCCTAATTAGGCCTAAATAACATTCAGGTTAGCCTGTTTACGGTTAGCTCTCAATAATAGTGAGGGTAACACCGTATTTATTTTTACCCCGGGTCTGCACGGTCTGCAGTCTGCGTTTTGGCGTGACCGTAAATTAACATAGCTTTTCCTAAGACGTTTCTTGTTTTTGTCATGTTTAGGATCTGCACGGCCCAAAGAAAGTCTCATATGCGGGAAGAACTGTGTTGTCGTAGACTCAGATGAAGAAACTTTAATCAATGTTCAATGAAAATAAGACAAAGCTAGGAGAACGTTGTGCTTTAGGACGATAACGAACACTGCTAACGAATATTAAGTTTAAAGTGTTTTTTTTTCTCGAACGGATACGAATTCAATGCCACGTTCTAAATAAATTAATTATGGTACTGATGAAATTATACCGTTGTCCTAATCCTATAACAGGGAGAATAAATCAAAGGTATCCTGTGATAAGCTCGTGGAGTAGGTAAGATACTGCGTAAGGAATTATCAAGCCAATAGAGTGGTGACAAATGCAGTGTAATACATTTTTCTGTTTTACGATTTCATTCGTTTGTTGTATCTTGACTGTTGTTCATTGATGAATATACTTTGTGGAATGGGAGTTTTGAAACCGCTCTGGTAGAAGTGTAGTTTATTCAAGAAACACTGTAATACCAAGTAACAGTTTATCAACAACTAGACCCTCCGTGAGGGTACACTGGGTTGCCTGTGGTACGTGCACCGTTCCTGACAATTTTTTACAAGTTGGGGGGTCCATGAGGAGCTTAACTTGGGTCAGGAATATAGGTCCCCGCTGTTAAGGTAA
>NC_090886.1:10454546-10459546 GCF_036669925.1 Montipora capricornis | reverse complement strand
TCGCGTTACATGACTTTCGACGCCATTGCCGGTTAAGTTAATCATTCTACTGTGGCCACCAGAGAAATCAACGCAATTCCCACTACCCTCTCGATCCTAAGAAAATACGCGCAGAAGGCTCTATGCACAAAGACACCACTTAGCAGGGGAGTGACAGCCAAGACTTTTACGGACACGGAAAAAACAAAAAAACGAAAAACAAACAAACAAATGAAACGCAGATTCCGACTGGGTTTGCCATACTGGCAACCCAGTAAAAAGCCACACAGATGGATGCTGTTTTCAATGTCAAAAGACGGCTCAAGTCCTCATCCAGACACAGTAAAGCCTATATTACACAAGACTTTGCACGAGAAATCCAGAAAGAAAGGAAAGTCCTTATTCAATCCATGTTCGCTGCTAGAGAAGTTGGTCGCGTCGCGAAGGTAGTCAACAGATCTCTCTTTATTGATAACAATGTTTTTAACATCTCGAATATTCCAGTTGAGTATCAAGTAGCTCCTACCTAGTTTTCTGTCTTATTTACACATTCAAAGACGACAAGATACGAGCTAAATCGTGCCGGGTCAATGGCTCTATCTCATCGAGCTAAGTATCCAAATTTCCTATTCGTTCATGTTTTTATATAAGCGCTATGTAGCTGTAGTCTTCAAGTTTATTATGCTACCTTTTCTTTTTTTCATATGTTACACCAACCCGCTTCAGTTGAAACAACCGCCTTCTTTGTCTGCTCGTTCACTTTTTCGCAACCGCCTATCGGCGAAAGATTCAAATTATTTTCTGTCCCAATTTGTCGTGAATCAACATAATTCTGTCGGAAGAAATCCGTGTTTACTTATTACTACTCCGCCTGGCTTGTGTTTCTTTAAACTGCCAACAAAATGAACTCCGTCAATTCTGCCAATGCTCTTGACCTAAAATGCCTGTCATTAAATGTTAGAGGTCTTAATAAATCGATCAAACGCCGAACTGTTTTTCGATGGCTACACAAACAAAATCATCATATCATATTTTTGCAAGAATGATACTGCTCCAGAAGTCTTGAACCCATCTGGGAAAACGAATGGGGTGGCAAAGCTTTCTTTAGCCACGGCATAAACCATAGTAAAGGTGTCATAACACTAATTAATCCCTCTGTGAATTTCAAAGTTGAAAAAGAAATTTCAGACAAACAAGGCAGGTTCATTATTTTAAAATTGTCACTTGAAGAGAAAGTTATTGTTTTGGTCAACATTTACGCGCCTAACGATGTCGCTCAGCAAGTTTCCTTTTTCAAAAGACTAAACCAACAACTCGAGGAATTTGCGCACGATACAATTGTAATTGGGGGTGACTTCAATTGCGCACTCACTTCAAATGACAAAAAGGGCGAAAAACCTGTATCTAAAAAATCAGCTGTCACCCAAGAAATCAACACGCTTTGTGATTTGTATAACCTAAGTGATATATGGCGAAACCTGAACAATGACAAGCAGTGTTACACATGGAGAACTAAATCATTTAAAATTCAATGCCGCTTAGATCTTTTCTTAGTTTCGCAGGAGTTAAGAAATGCGACATCGTCTACGCACCCGAATCTGATCACTCCGCTGTGTCACTTGTTCTACAGTCCAATCGCCTAAACCAAAAAAGAGGACCGGGCTTCTGGAAATTTAATACGGCCTTACTTAAAGATGAAACATACGTAACAGCACTTAAGATAAACAATCCAATCTTTAAGGAGAAATATAACGAGGTTCATGATTTAGGTTTAAAATGGGACCTCATAAAAATGGAGATAAGAGGTTTCACGATCAAGTACTCTAAACGAAAAGCGAAAAAAAATCGAGATGAAGAAAAATTACTGCACAAAAAAGTAAATGACCTTCAAACCAGAGCAGAAAATAACCCGCACAACAGAAACATCTTACTAGAACTTCAACGTGCCAGATCACAGGTTAAAAAAACCATGTTGACCAAAACGAAAGGTGCAATTCTGAGAAGCAAAGTGAGATGGCATGAAGAAGGAGAACGCAATACAAAGTATTTCTACAGCTTAGAAAAACGACATCATGATAGTAAAGCAGTCTCAAAACTCAAAATTGGGGAAAATTGTTACACGGAAGATCAAATGAATTCGAAATCTTAGAAGAAGAAAAAACGTTTTATGAGTCGTTATACCGCTCCACCAATATTAATCCCGAAAAGTTCAAAAATTCGCCTTTTTTTATCTCAGAAAATGTAACCGCTCTAAGTGAAGAAGAGAAGAGCTCTTGTGAGGGTTTGGTAAATGAAGAAGAATGCACAAATGCGCTCAAGGACTTCGACAATAACAAAACCCCGGGCACCGACGGTCTGCCAGCTGAATTCTACCGGTTCTTCTGGCCTGACATCTGTCATGACCTGCTAGCCAGCTACAACTTTGCTTCTCAGCATGGCATGCTTTCTATAAGCCAAAGACGAGGAATAATCACCCTTATCCCCAAAAAATCCAAAGATAAAACTATTTTGGAAAATCTAAGGCCCATCTCACTTCTGAACGTCGACTACAAGATTCTCACTAAAGTTATTGCGAAGAGAATAGAAAAAGTCTTGCCAACATTAATAAACCCCGATCAAACGGGTTATGTTAAAGGCCGCTACATTGGTGAAAACGTAAGGCTAATCTACGACTTAATACATTACACAGATAATCCAAATCAAAAAGGTATTGCCATTTTCTTGGACTTCAAAAAGGCGTTTGATTCCATTGAATGGAACTATCTCTTACAAACACTTCAGTTCTTCAACTTCGGCCACGACATTCAAAATTGGATAAAAATTTTCTATAATAATGTTACTAGCTGTGTTCTCAATAACGGTCATGCCTCAACTTTTTTCTCCCTACAGCGGGGAGTCAGACAAGGTAGCCCGTTGTCTGGCGTCCTCCTCGTTCTCGGTATAGAACTCCTCCCTAGATCTATAAAAAATGATCCCACTATCAAAGGTATCCAAGTCAACAAGCAAGAGCTTAAAATAAGTCAATGCCGACGACACAACAGTATTTGTCCGTGACCTCGACTCCGTTACGAGTCTATTGAAGGTGTTAATCGATGTCAAAGAGCACTCTGGCCTAGAAATAAACACAACTAAAACCGAAGCAATGTGGTTAGGCGAATGGAAAGACAGAACAGATGAACCTTTTGGTTTTAAGTGGCCAAAAGAACCTGTCAGTGCTCTTGGTGTCTTTTTTTTTTTTTTTTTCTTAAAACCAAGAAAGTGCTAACAGACTGAACTTCGGTAAAAAAATACTTAACCTCCAAAAAACGCTGAACACTTGGCAACGGAGAAATCTAACTCTTTATGGAAAGATAAACATCGTTAAAACACTTGGGATATCTAAATTAATTTACTCAGCCTCCGTGCTCCCTGTTCCAGATCACTATATTCAAGAAATAAATAAGCTAATTTTCAACTTTACCTGGTCAGGGAAACCCCTTAAAATCAAAAGAAACCGTCACCATAATTGGAAAGAAAAAGATGGCGGTTTGAAAATGTGCGATTTTAAGATCATGGAAAAAGCGCTCAAAATAGCTTGGATCGACAGAATTCAAGACGAGTCACAAGCTTCCTGGAAAATTATTCCTAACCAGTTCTTTCACAAAAATCATGGTGGTCTCGCCTTCCTACCAAGAGGAAACTCCGCAACAAGTACACTAGACCTTCATGCTAAACTTCCCATATTTTATAAAAAGGTGTTAGATTATTGGTGCGAGTTCAAAATCTCAACGGGCAGCGATTCCAAATCAAATCCTAAAAACGAAATAGTGTGGAATAATAGGAAAATTCTTGTAGGAAAAAAGCCTGTTTTTTACCAAACTTGGTATGACGCTGGCATTACCAAGATAAGCGACATATTAAACCAAAATCAGGATTTTTTGAAGTGGCATGAATTTGCCACAAAATTTAATTTGAATGTTCCTTTCACCACATACTATGGCCTAGTTAACGCAATCCCAAAAAAATGGAAAGCTAATCTTAGAAACCCTATTCCAAACGTCACTCACGACACCACTGTAAACAGTCTAAAAACCAGTTCTATTTACTCCTCTCTTTTAAACACCGTCTTCGTTCCTCCCACTGCCGAAACGAAAATTCTACGCCACGGTTTTACAGAAAGTACCATCCAGAACGTTTTTATGCCATTTAAAGTCACAAATGAAGTTAAAATAATAATGTTTTCATATAAAGTGATTCATAACGTGCTTCCAACCCGCGCTACACTCTACCGAGACCGCATTTCAGAAAGCCCCTTATGCAACTTATGCAATACGGAAGAACAAACGCTGCATCACCTGCTAATAAACTGCACACTAACAGTCGATTTTTGGATCCTGTTTCAAGACTGGTGGTACCAAAAAACAAATGAAACAATAACGTTATCCACAAGTCACATACTATATGGCTGGCATGATAGGACAAAGCATTGGCAAGTCCTAAATTATAGTCTACTGATAGCCAAATATCGCATTTTCTGCACAAGCCTTCGCGGAGATGTCCAAAATGTCCTACTGTTCATGACAGGAAAACTTGAAATCCTAAAAGAGATCGCGACTGCAAAAAAAGAACTTCCGAAATTTTATCGCACGTGGGCTTTTTTACTGTAATTTTATATGCTGTTGATGTTTAGGTTAATTTACGTTTAATTTCATATCTATTATTTAGCTCTATCCACTTATATAATTATCTTTTTTTTTTTTCAAAAAAGTAGTAATTTTATAACACAAAAAACAAAGAGTACTTAAAAGAAATGTAACAGTTTTGTAACTTGTATGTATACGTGTAATTTTTCTATAATAGAAAATTGCATTGTAAATAAGCTAATCAGTGTGATTGCATTGTAATTTATGTATTGTAAGTAGTGTATGCATGTAAGTAAAGTATTAGTACTGTATGTAGTGTAAGTGATAAATTAAAAAAAAAAAAAAAAGCCACACAGTCAATAATGATCTCGTCATCTGGAGCAGCCTCAGCCATTCCGA
>NC_090886.1:10442046-10447046 GCF_036669925.1 Montipora capricornis | reverse complement strand
TGTGAAGGAAAATTTACCGTTTCTCATAAAGTTTTCTCGAAAAATCAAGGTGAGTGTTTGATTGCATGCTTGTCGCGTTCGACAGAACGCATACTATTTTCGCCGTTTTTCGAGATTTCTCCTGTTGTTTTTTGATGACGCTGCTTTCAATGTCAGTTGATTTTGAGGTTTTCGACGGACTGGCTGGCAAGGTGGCATTTCGCCTCGATTTCATGTGGTAAATCGGTAGCCATAGTGATCACCGGCATCCCGTCATGCGAAAAAGCACTGGTTCTATGTGTGATCGCGTATTATTTTTCATTGCTGCTTTAACTTTTTTAGTTTCGCCAAGGTGAACGAATTTTTGTCGATTTGTTCAAAGTATCCCCCGCCAATATGATTGATACTGCGTTACAGAACATCAGGTAGCTGTGTGCTTTTGTGTTTTCTAGGAAACAGACGCCGGAATTCGCACCACCAACATGGTATGATAAGGCGGAGTTGCGATTTGTAGACTTAGTTGCTTTTCGCAGGAGCGCGTAAAGAACTGTGACACCCGACCGATATTTTCCCTTCGGTCATCACAGTTGATAAGATGAAATGCCAACCATTTCATGTTGCTCAGCTATGGATTTCTAAAACACGAGTTTCTTGCCAAATACACAAATCAAAATTAAATACACAAACATTGCATGTAGCTGGGTTGCCTTCGGGTGGAAATTCATTCGCGTTCATACGATTCGTATAAAAGAAGCTAAAAGATGTTGTCTCCTAAGATGATGAATTGTGAGGATTCCGTTAAATGACTATTCCGATTGAAAAAAGGGACGCATTACGATGCAGATGGCGTCTACGAAAGGAAATTGGTTCTCGGACTTTCAGATAAGATCAAGTGTCATTGTCAGACCATAGGCCTTATCACGGTTTTCGACGCCATCTTGACGGGTAGTCAAAGCGGTCAGAAATTACAGTGTTTGTATGGGAATCCGATAGCAAATAACTTCTTCCAAAATTGAATTTTACACAATTTGTGAATCAAAACGTTAAAATACTAGGTAGAAGATTGTATTCACCAAGTTTGAAGGATGTAGCTTTCCTATAAGTCGCTGAGCTATTTTTTTTTTATTTTCCCTACATTAGTCTTAAAACTTTTTCCCCGCGAACTGCGTCTAGACGTTTGTCTGCCCAGCCAAATTTACAGACAAAGGTGTGGAAAATTCAAAAAATTAACTGAGCGTCTTCTAGCCAAGCTACATACTTCAAACTTGGTGAATACAATCTTCTACTTAGTATTTTAACGTTGCGATTCAGAAATTGTAAAAATTTCAATTTTGGAAGAAGTTATTTGCTATCGGATTCCCATACAAACACTGTAATTTCTGACCGCTTTGCCTACCCGTCAAGATGGCGTCGAAAACCGTGATAAGGCCTATTGCACCCATGTATTTTTTTCAGCATCTTATGAGAATAGCATTACACGGTTAACATCGTTACCGGCTCACGAGGGCGTTCTAGACCATATATATTTTTTCTCGTCGTTTTAATTTTGGCCTATTTTATCTCAACGCTCCGGGCAACTTTCGTTCACGGTCATTGTGCGGTAGTCAAGAATTTTTGCGCCTAAAAACCTTGGTCACGCGAATTCATTGAACCTTTTTATCGTCGTTTTGCATTCACCTGCACTTTTGTGCTTTTACAGCTATTGCTCAACAAAATATTTGCTGTGGAGTTCTTGCCATCAATCCACCGCGAAACTTTTTGTTTGGTAGTAGCCAAAACGCGGGGTCGGGGCCGGGGTCGGGGTGCCTTTTCCCATTTTTTTTTTCGTTATTCTCCTGTACTGTTGTTTTCGAATGACCGACATGTCCTTCATTTATTGTTGAAATTAATAAAAAACATTAAGGAACTTACCGTAAGCTATGAAAGTTCATAAGGGACATCTTACGTTTTTTCTCGAAATCGGACTTTGTTTTACTACTTTTTGCGTGTGTTTTAAAATCGAAGGTGGTTTTTGCGAGCATCTGACTTTGTTTTTCCGAAAACAAGTCGGAGTTTGTTTTTCGAAATTAAGATAATTTAGGAAAATGCTGAAATTGGAGTTCATGAATTATACGCCAACTGCCAGAAACACTGAAGACTCGCTGAGCTGCACACTTTAAAAGAGCATTGTAATGTTTACTTCTTGAGAAAAAAAAAACAGGATGATCGTCACGTAGTCACGCAACGTTCTCATTTGCTCGTTTGCTCGTGTTGATGTCATGTTGTTGTATATCTTTACTACAAACGGTTTGTAGTAAAGCCAGAGTCGCAAGGGAACTTGCTAGTTAATTCTATTCGGACGTCAAGGGATCGAATCCAATATCACAACAAAAAAAAAAAAAAAAAAAAAAACCACAACAACATTGAAAACAATTTTGCGAAAACAAGCATATGAGAACGTTATGTGGCGACTATCGTGGGGCTGTGGCTATGTTCTGTTTCGTTTTAATTGTATTGCGGAGGTTTTTAAGAAGTAAACATTAAAATATGGTTTTAAAATGTGGAGCTCGGCGAGTCTTCGCTGTCTCTAGGAGTTAGCGTATATTCCCCACAAAAACTCCAATTTCAGTCTGAAATTCTCTTAATTTCGAAAAACAAACAAAGATGTCCCTTTCGTATCTTCCGTATGTTCCCTATTTTTTTGACTAATTTCTCCCTGATCTAAATCCTGCCTGCTCTTTCCTCAGTCTGTGGTCCACACCGTCTTGTATTCTGCTAATAAGAATCTTTCCCATCACCTTCCTAGAAATAGGTAGCAGTGTCACTCCTCTCGAGTTTCTACATTTCTGTAGATTCCCTTTCTTCGGTATCTTAGATATCAGGCCCTGTTTTCACTGCTTCGGCACTTTATCTTCCCGCCAAATCAGGTCAAAGAGGTGCCCGAGTTCCGCACAGGTGCTTATCAACCCTCAACAGTTCTGCTGTTATCTGGTCGATTTCTGGTGCTTTCCCATTCTTGAGAGTTTGCACCACCCTTCTCTGTTTGTGGTTCCGTGTCGATATCCAGCTCCCCCGTCCCCCACTTCTTCATCTGTCGGTGGGTTTGGTGGTGCCTCCTTGTTCAAGACTCCCTCAAAGTGCTCCTTCCATCTTGCCTGCCTTTCTTCCTAACTCTTGAGAAGTCTTCCCTCCTTGTTGGTAACCGCCGCTGTCTTCCTCGGCCCGCTACCGCTCAGCTGTCTGGTCCTTAGCTCTCTCTTTCTCTGCTGCTGTCTGTGCCACCTGGGCCTTCTCTGTCATCCACTTCCTCTTATCCTCTCTCACGCTTCTCTTCACCTGCTTATACTTCTGCCTATGCTGCTCCCTGATCTTGTTTCCTATCCTCTCTGACTTAGTACTGTCCAACTTTGTCTTGACTTCCTTCCTTTCGTCTATCACCTTCCACGTTTGCTGACTGATCCAGGGTTTGCTCTTTCCTTTTTGGAACCCAAGGACCTCCGCCGCTGACTCCACGTATGCCTTCCTCAGTGCCTCCCACAACTCCTCTACCTCTTCTCTCCCTTCTCCTCTGTTCTCCTCTAACCTCCGCCCCACTGCCTCACAGTACATCCGTTTTGTGTCTCTATCCTTCAGCTTGTCCGTGTTGCACCTGGGCTTAAACTTTTTTCATGTTGGCATACCTGTTGAGTTTCAGCCCGAATCTTAGTCCTGACGAGGTAGTGATCGCTGTTGACATCGGCCCCCTTCTGCACTCTAGTGTCGAGGACTGCAGATTTCAACCACCTACTGATCAAAAGATGGTCAATCTGATTCTTCACTCTCCCGTTTGCCTAGACCCATGTTGCCTTGTGAACATCTTTGTGTTGAAACAATCTTCCTGTGATGACCAGGCCATTTGCCACAGAAAAATCACAGCCTCTCTCCGTTGCCATTCTTGTCTCCCATCCCATGTCTCCCTATTCAACTCTCGTATTCCTCGTTGTCTCCTCCCACCTTAGCGTTAAAGTCGCCCATCACTACCACAATATCGTTTCTTTTGCATCCGTCTATCGTCTGCTGCAGTTCTTCATAGAAGTGGTCTTTCTCTTCTTCCTCTCTCTCGTTGTGTGGCGCGTAGACCTGTACCACTAACAGCCTCCTGATGCGGGAGTGAAATCTAGCTGCAATGATCCATTCGCTCACCGGGGTCCACTCCATGAGGGCTCTCTCTGCTCGCTTGCTCATCATAATGGCCACACCACCTTCTTGCACCACCTTCTTAAACGTTATCATGAATATGCCGAAGTGCGGGCGCTCACGCCATTGACGCTTCGTTGTTTGAGTCAAAATATTTCTTCTAGAGTCAATTTTATCACTTTTCGAGTTATCTTTTCTTCTTTCAGATGGAAGATATGGCTTTCGAAGATTTCTGGAGTGGAGCGTTGGTCAACTTTAGTTTTATTTTAGGATGAGAAGAGGAAAGTCGACAGCAGCAAACAAGAAAGATCTTTCTGTACGCGTTATTGTTGCTTTCGAGTCGAACGACCTGATAGTTGATTTTCGATCGGCTAGAAAGAGAATATAACAGACTTCTGAGTATTGAAAATCCACGAAATCTAGATGACAGTGTTTGGTACAGCGATCAGTCCGCTCTTCACTACATACTCTGAAACAAAGGCCTCTGACACCGATTGTGTCGGCAAACGTAAGGCACGCAAGGCCTACTCTTATTTTAAAGAGATTGCATGTGGACCAAGTTCTGTCTTACTCGCCGAAGGATTCGAATGATCTTGTTGTGGTGAAATGATCTGTTACGCTATCATTGAGAATGAACGAAATACCAAGGGAGTTGTGGGTTTTAATTTCAAAATTCCACAGGCAATTGCTTGACTGCTCGGCCTTTCTTGTTTCCTGTTGTCGACTTTCCTCTTCTCATCCTGAAATAAAACTAAAGTTGACCAACGCTCCAATCCAGAAAATCTTCGAAAGCCATATCTTCCATCTGAGAGTAAAAAGATAACTCGAAAAGCGTTAAAATCGACTCTTAAAGAAATGTTTTGATT
>NC_090886.1:10422046-10439546 GCF_036669925.1 Montipora capricornis | reverse complement strand
GCACTTCCTGTTCAGGTATACTACTACGAACGTTACACAGCCATTTAAGATATCTGAACGTTATATATATGATAATATCAAATACCTTTATTTTGATCTGACTGACTGACCGACTCACCGACTCACTCACTGATGATCGAGGAATCGATCGGCCAATCAATGGTTAATACGATGATCGTGGGTTCCATAGCAGTCTAATCACAGGCGCCCCAATATCACAAGGCGAGTTTGCAACGCATTAAGAGAGTTCAATAGTGAAAAGAGTTAGAGAAAGTGTTTTTCTTCCAATAACTTTCCCTACCTCAAATATCTTTTTCACTTCTGTTTTGTGTCGATTCATAAGCGGTCATTGATCTAGTGAAATAAGTACTCGTTCATACCCTCTTAAGGTTGCACCGCGCATCTCATACTGCGCATAATATTGCAACTCGGAGATGGCAGCGTTTCACCCCTTCCATTTGAAGAGAGGCAATAAAGGCCGCTTTTTGCTGTTAAAGAGCTTTTTAGAGCAATCATAGTAACTCTTCGCGGTTAAGAAGGTGTTGTTTTGAAACTCTCCCCAGTCCTTTTGCGGAAAATGATCATTTTGAAGCCCAAATTATCCCTTTGCCATGCATTATCAAAGTGTTGCGAAGAAACGAGCACAGTGAACCTCCATTTTTAATGGCTCTGTTTACCCGTAATAGGTACACGGAAAACATATTTTAAGGAGAAAAAAAGTTGGATAGTAGAAGTTGTAGTATTTACATATAAATGACGTGAAACTGCATTTGGAGCCAGACACTGAGTGCAAGGTGATGACTGTAGCAGTGCAATTTGCTTACATTTCTTTGCAAGATTGAGCAATTTGAAATCACTTTACTTAAAGATTATAGCCCGGACAAACAAATAAGTTCAATTTTTCAGTAATACTCAATAGCTTTTGCTACATGACAACAATTTTTCCGGTTGATCCTGAGTTTCGAACGCTTATCGCGTAATTCGGTAAAAACACTTAGAATAAAGGGCATACAGCGCGAGAACAAGCACGGTGACCCAATCTTTTTATTACATTTTTAAAATTTCCTGTGTATGAATGTCAATAGTGCCAACTTTGAAAAAAATCTGGATAGTACGTCATTTTCAAGGGAATTACCTTAAGCGAAGCGAAGGTTGCACACTCGTCACCTCCGGAGCCTAACATCACTCTACAATTTCATCTTTCTTCACAAGCGAAAGTCCTCAATCCCGATAATATTTCCATTTCTTTATAGCCCAATGATAGTCACTCCACATACATATTATTTAGTGCTCGTAACAGTCGCGAAGAACAAGAAAATCTGAGAAACGTTCAGCTTTTTAGCAATCTTTTCATCCGTGAATGAAGGTGTGAGCGCCTACCAAAGGCATTACGCGAGCCAATAGTTCCGAATGAACCAATCAGAGCAGCAGATTTGGCTCCCATAATACCTTTGCTTTTGAATCGAAACAAAACAGAAGTGAACAACATATTTAAGGTAAGGAAAGTTTATTGCAAGAAGAAGACAATTTTTTCAACTTAACTTAGTTTTTAATAACTCTTTTCACTATTGAACTTTCTTAATGCATTGCAAAATTACCTTTTGAACTTGGAGCGCCTGTGGTCTAACCAATAGCACAATTTAGAAAACAGTCCTAAGAAAATACGCCCGCTGATTGGTTAAAAATAGAGATTACTTCATGGAAAGCGCGCGCGTACGGGATTTTCACACGAGTTGGTGAAGTATCTGAAATCGAACGAGTGAGCGCAGCGAACGAGTGAGATTTCTGATACAAAACCAACGAGTGTGAAAATCTTGTACAAAGCGCTTTCCATGCCGTAATTTGTTTATTTTATACATACTGAGATTTTATTTATTTATCCAGCTTTAATTGGTTCTCTAAAATAATTAAAAAACTCCTGTATTAAATTAACTCAGTCAGCAAACTTACATCTCTTCGTGTCTTTGAAAGAGTGTTCTTGTTTTTTTGGTCTTCGATAAACTTGTCTATAGGTTTGTCTAGAGACACAAATCTTCTTGATTGTTCAGCCATCCTCAAAAATATCTCCTAGCTCTTGATAAGTTTGAATTACGAATAGCTCGAGTACACCGAAAATATTATCTTGCCAAAGCTGCCCGACAAAGCTACCCGCGATGACCGCGATTGTGATTGGACGAAACGATTTTTTCACGTGAGAGAAACTCGTTTCGTCTCTCTGATTGGTCGAAGTAAAATCCGAAACGCTAATTTGATGCGAAAATCTCAGTATATATAAAGTAAATCGTGTTTCTATAACTCGATGGAGACACAGAACTAGCACGAGCTGTTGACGTAGTGATGGCGCGAGCAAAGAGAATTTACATTTTGATAATTAGAGTTAATAAATTGTTTTCCTTTTTCTCGTCGCGTTGTTTTCTAAAAGAAATAGGAAACATGTACTCCGTGTTTTTATCGAGTTACAGAAACATTCGTGAAAGTTTGGGAGAACTCGTAAAAGCTGTGGAAACACTTGCCAGCGGCTCGTGTTCCCACAGCATTTCTCGTTCTCCCAAACTTTCACTCGTGTTTCTATAACTCGACAAAAACACGGTACATGTTTTCTATTTCTTAAATGATGCAGGCTGTCCCGGATGCATTCATCAATAATGTCTTCCTCCCCTCCGGTGCGAAGGTTAGATCTGTACTTACTTGTTTTTGTTATTAGGGAGTTTAAGGTCTCGGTAAAGGTAAACTTGAGCGTTTCACTCAAATTTCTTGTCTTTGCAAATCTTGAATTGGTGGGCTGTGAAGTATATTTTCCCGAAAAAAAGATTCTGAAAAATTAGTTTTAAAATCGCTTTTCTTAGTTTCGCTCCATAATCTGCGCTCGAAAAATGATTGACGTATCATGTCAATCACCTGTGAAAGGATTGGGTGTTGGTTGACTTCGATCTGCTCTGATTGGCTCAGCATAATTGGCTTTTAAGTAGGGGGCGGAGTTGTTCAGCAGACCGTGAACTGCACGCGAAATCTTTAAGCTCCATTTTCTAGGGCTTTATTTTGATGCCAAAATTACAAATTCTCGGACGTTCTGTCCGAACGGGTTTTAAGATATCGCTTCCAAATTTTCAGTTCCAGTAGATGATTGCACTACGCCAAATACTGTGTGAGGAATTTTTCGTTTGTCTTCGGAGACTGATTTTATGGCACTTTTTCTGCCCAAATTAAGGGCGCGTTTGATTGACACTATTCCGAAATAAGAATACGTGGAGTGATGATTAAAACGGTATGTTTGGCGCGTTTCGAAGAAGCAAGGATAATAAAAATTTGTTTAAAATAGCATTTTAGCAGATTTTAACAATTTTAATGTGAATCTCCGTAAAAACGAAGGATTTCTAGCTTATATTCCATGTATTCCTATTCCGGAATACGTCAATCGAACGCACCCTAAGTATGAGATGAGAGTTTCGACTTTGGTGCGTGATATTTCCTTCAATTCAGAACATATCAAAAATTCCTCACACGATATTGGAATGCATTCATCTTTGAATTCGGAAGTGATATCTTAAAACCCGTCGGGACAGGAGGTCCGAAAATTTGTAATTATGGCGTTAACAAAGTGCGGCTGTTTTCGCAATTAAGTGAAGGGGCAGGAGCTTCTGCAGCAGACTCGGTCGCTATACGTTTCAGGCCTGAAAACTAAAAGGCAATATTAAATACCAAAAAACTGAAACTTTATTCAAATAATTCAATCTGTTAGCTTTAATATGATATATAGTTTGACCCTATAATAGCGGCGCGACATTTTTTTTTCCCGCGAACACCTCATTTTCCTTTACCGAGAACACGAACGGGTAAGGCAGCGACAGCTAGTACTTAAACACGAAATGCTGGAATGCCGAAAGGCCGGAACGCCGGAATACTTAAACACGGAACGCCGGAAGACTTAAACACTGGACAGTGTGTACTTTTGACAATTGCAACACTATGTTTCTCCACCCACAAGTGTTGCTGCAAAAACGAAAGTACAAAACAATGGTGAAATATAAACCCTTTTATTGTTTACAAAATTAAATAAGTTAGGATACTCTTGGATTCTCTTAAGTTAAACAACAACAAAGTTGCATTCAAAAGTGAAAAAATAGTACATTTCGAATTCTTAGAAGTCCTTGAAAAGAAAAGGAAATTTTTAGTATGTGAACTCAACAATACAGTAAAATTATAATTTAGCTGTAACCCACATTTAACAACCTGCTAAATCTTGCTTGGCTAAACAGGTTGTTATATTTTTGAGTATTAAAACGGCAAATTTCAGCCAGCAGGCTCTTACATGCTGGTTTTTACTGTATTTCAGGCCAGCGAAAGCATTAAAACAACGTTTCTCATTCATGCCTCTCTTCGCTAAGTTAAGGGACGGAACTATCTTTTTGGAGAAAGGGTGGGGGGGATGGAAAATCTTGGAAAGAAATGTTTGCAAGGACAAAAAAGCCCAAATACATTGTTTGCAAGAGACAAAAAAATAGTTTGCAAACCAACAGAGAGTATGAAGCTTATTTCAATGATTATTCTGTAATGCATTTTTTTTTGTTTAGTTATAACAATGTAAAGTTAAACAAAACTCTTCGAAAGTCACTGGCTGGGTTACATTAATTCATGAACTATAAACTTTTAGATGTTAATTCAAACAATGGTATTTTGTGTTCACTCATTCACTAAATGCGAAATAAACGGTTACAAAATACACAACTTTGGCTTCTGGGCTGACATGTTGATAATTTTCAAGTTCCCTCACAACTTCTTTTCACCACAAGTGTGCCCTCTGAGCATCTGGCAGCTTTGTAATACTAAAGTTCACTGAAGTTAACCCTGTTCAGCGGGGTTAGTGTCAGGATGGGAGACCAAAACAATAAACCCCTCATTAAACAGAAGCATCTGACCGAAAATACTATTAACGCTAACAAATGCGAACTCAGCAAGGAACAGATTTTGTTAGCTTGCTTTATGCAAAACAAATATTGATGCAAAAGCAAATAACTATTGATACACAGTTTTTAGAAAGAGCAGAAGGAAGTTTCCGGGACGGTCGATCGAGAATAAAATATTTACGACATGGAAACAACATTAATTTTGAACCGTGAATATAGAATATAAAAAGTTACGATCAGCAACAAACATTTTGGGAGATTTTTGCTACGTTCAAATAAATCGCAAAATCGAAAGTGACATGGCCGGAATTCAGCGGGCGCCGTGATGAAGTTACCGCGGCATGTTTACTCGCCAAACAGTGAAGCATCTGTGTCAAATGATGGCAAGATACCGGGTTTTTGTAAGTTTCTTTTTCTGTCAAGTGTTATAAAGTTTGACAATGAAATGAGCGAAGTCAAAACAAAGATCACAATCGCCCAACTCTTGTTTAAGCAAAGTCAAAATTTACTCTCCAAGACGCGTTCGACGTTATTTGTCACCAGGTAATTTCATCATTTTGGAAATAGCAGCTACTTTATTATTCAACTACGTCACAATTCTTCACTGATTTTGGGCTCATTTTGTTGAAACTCAAGCACGCTTCCAACAGGCCTGTGAACCCTTCCTGCTTACAGAGCAATACTAAAAAACTCCTCCCATATCACATTTCAACCTTAAGCTCGAAAATTCAATGCACAACATGATATTATAATTCACAAAGGCAGAAAATACCACAGAATCCTTTTCCAGCGAAAGATTTATTGAAACAAACAACATATTTGCTCTTAGAGGCGAAAACCTCTTCCTATTTCATTGCGTGCGTGAAGACAAGAAACTCGATCGTGTTAAATTACCATGTACTTCAGGTAAATACAGCTCACTTTGATTTCGGCTCGACGGGCGATAGCTTGTTGTCGAAGTCCATTACTCGTCGCTTTTAAGATTCCACCGCCTGTATATCCAATTGACCTGCCATTCATGAGCTTCATAAGGGTATATTTTGTTCAAAGATCCACTAAAACGTCATTCGCGTTACATGACTTTCGACGCTCGTTAAGTTAATCGTTCTACTGTGTCCACCAGAGAAATCTACGCATTTCCCACTACCCTCTCGATCCTAAGAAAATACGCGCAGAAGGCTCTATGCACAAAGCCACCACTTAGCAGGGGAGTGACAGGCAAGACTTTTACCGACACGGAAAATAACAAAAAAACCCACGAAATTAAACACAGATTTCGACTGGGTTTGCCATAGGCAACCCAGTAAAAAACGACGAAATAAAAGCAGATTCCTACTGGGTTTTCCATTCTTGCAACCCAGTAAAAAGACCCACGAAATGAAACCCAGATTCCGACTGGGTTTGGCAACCCAGTAATGAGGAAAACAGTATTGCACATTGCCTACCACATGGCACTGATATCATTTGTGAAGGATTTTGGTCCTGTCTATGATTCTGCTCGGTGGATGTTGATGGTAGTGTTTTTAAGGATTAGGTGGCATTTGGGAAATAAATAGCCTTCTTATCCTGTTTGAAATAGGAATAGTGTGTGTGGATATAATATGATGGATTTTGGGTTTGCGAGTCCTATTACGTACTTGTGCCAATTTCCTGGCTATTACGGCTATTACGAGGTCATTATTACAGTTACCTAGCTACCATGCATTTGTTTTACTATGAGTGCTTTGTAGACTGTTTTCTAAGGATGCTTTGTTTACTTGTGTTGACTTAATTTTGCACAGATATCGATGAATGTAACAGTCCTAAAAGAAACGAGTGTGACCCTAATGCAGCTTGTATCAACGCTGAAGGATCGTATACCTGCAGATGTCGTGATGGATATACAGGAGATGGACAAAATTGCACAGGTAATCAGTACGATTTTGTGAGTTAGATAAGTAAGTTAACATTTGAAATCAGAAGCAGGGATGGCGCAGTGGTCAGAGCACTCGCCTCACCAATGTGGCCAGGGATCGATTCCTAGACTCCGTGTCATATGTGGGTTTATTTGTTGGTTCTCTTCTCAACTTCAGGAACTTTATCTCCGAGTACTCCGTCTTTCCCCTCTCCTCAAACACCAACCTATTTTCTGATATGTGTTGATTTGATTGTATTTCTGTAAAGCCGTTCCCAATTAATGGCGCATCACTAAATGCACTTCTCAAGAACAATAATAATAATAATAATAATAATAATAATATTATTATTATTATTATTATTGTAATATTATTGTTATTATTATTTTTTAAAAAATAATAATCCCTTTATTAACATATTCCAAGCAAATTGCTATTTACAAGTAAGAAGTAAAACAAAAAGAAGACTATTAAAACCTATTTACAATTCATTTCCATTAAAAAAGAGACTAGTACGAAGCACAATAAACTTACGAAGATATTCTTATTTGTAGTAAGAAAAATTCATGTCATGATAGCGTTCTGACTAAAAAAAAATTGGAAATAAAGATAAGCTCCTTAAAGAAAAGCCACTCTTATTTAAAAAAAAAAAAAAAATATATATATATATGCAGATAATATCAGTCAGAAAAAAAAGAAAAAGAAAAACAACCAAATTAAAATAATAATAAATTGTAATATTTAAGAGTAATATTAAACATTGTTTATTTTTGAAAGCGTAATAAAGATGATGATGATAATAATAATAATAATAATAATAACAATATTATTATTATTATTATTATTATTATTATTATTATTATTATTATCTCTTCAATCCTTTGCTACATCATTTTCATTTTCAATACCACCTGCCAAAGTAATGTATCATTTACACTGCCTTACATATCAGTCGGGATTTATTAAGGAAGAATTCGCAGTATTGAGAGGCTCGTAAAGTTTTCTTTAGCTTGAAATGCCGTGCAGGAAAAACTTTTGTATAGACCTTGCTATTTTATCCTGATGCATAGCAAATTCAGAAACACTGTAGAACACTTAGAACACGCCTTGCATGACCGAGTTTGACATCTCACATTATATGTATCATTTTGCTGAGCAGAGAGGGTGTTACAAAAAGTCAAAGTCGTCCTAAACGGCGTTGACAAATAAAACACAAATATCGGCAGGGAGAAGAACTCCTTTCGGGAAATTGTTATGGCTTTTCAGAAGAGTAAACAGAGTCAGTTAAAAGTTTAATTGGTTGATATAATTTTTTTTAAATTTATTCTTTCTTCAGAATTTGACTGCGAAGCCGTGGCAGACATAGCATTTATTGTGGATTCATCGAAAAGCATTGGTATACATAATTGGAGAAAAATGCTAGGGTTCCTGAAAAGGATGGTTGAGGCCTTAAATGTGGGTCCTAATAAGACTCACATTGCTGTAATTGCTTTCAGCTCTAAGGCTGTGTTAGAGTTTCCATTTAACAAACTCAAGGGCTCTAATGTGACAGCACAGAAATACGGAAAACTCATAGATCGCATAAGCTTCCAGAGTGGCTTGACTTTCATCGATAAAGCTCTGTTGCTAGCGGAAAGTGATGTATTTACAACAGCAGCGGGAATGAGACCAGAATTGCCACAGGTACGATTACCATCGTTAATGTGCAAACATTTTATTGTGCTTCTGCCAAATGTTATCAATTGTATTGGGTCTAACTTGGCTTAAATTGTAGGGCACCAAGTTTTAACTGATAGGAAGGTCGTGGTTTCTAATGCCATCGATGACAAATGTCTGTGCCTAATCAGCTCTTAGTTACGTTCCATCCATCTTATTACGGATGAATTTTAAATCAAAGACGGTCAGAGAAACTTGTTTCGCGCGTGCTACAGTCCATTTGAAAATTGTAGACACAAATGAATAATAGGTTAATTAGCTTTTAAATTTTTTGGTCCTATAAGCATCAGTTGAGTAACCTGTGGACCTTACGAGCGCTTTGTGATACATTTCTTGGCCGGCTTCGTTTACTTCAGTCTTCACTGTCATTTAGACGAAGCCGTCAAAGCGACGCTTTGGGCGCCTATTCCGAAATGGCTTAGAATTAAGGTTTAGAATTAATTGCCCACGGTGGTTGCAATACAGGCAGGGGAATTTTGCAGACCGACGATTGCCGAATGGTTAGCTTTCAATTATGGCAGTGCAATGTCTGCGGTAATTCGGTCTAAGCGCCGATTTTTCAAATGGTTAGCCTTTAGTTATGGCTGCGTATATGTACAGTTATTACTTTGAAAATACCGATTTTAGAATCTTTGGCGCTCTGATGCCGTCGAAGTACGTACCTTTGAAGACAGCCGCAGGCAAGAAAACATCTTTGTTGATTCTTTGGACCCTCTCTGCATGAGTTCGTTTTCTTCTTTTTTGCAATCTCAGCATCTTGTTCCTTTTGTTTTCAGATTGCAGTTGTTATCACCGACGGCCAACAAACAACTGATAGTGGTAGTTTCACAGAACTATCAGAGGCTTCTCGCGGGCTCAAGGACAAGAATGTAAATGTGTTTTCTCTTGGTATTGGATCAGGTGTCAATGAAAAACAGTTGACCGACATTGCCAGTTCAGTTAAAAATGTATTCACTGCCCCCACCTTTGCAGATTTTACTCCTGCAGCTGATACTATTGTGGAAAATTCTTGTACTGGTAAGTTGGGTTGGAATGTAAAAGACAAAAAAAAGAAAAAAAAACTCGCGAGAACACCAACCTATTAAGCAAGGTGATAAGAGATGAGTCCGAAACTGGAAGAACGGATAATGACAAGTGAAAAACGGTCCGGAAGTTGAACTCTTCCATGAGCAAAACTTCGGACAACATGTCGATCTTTCTGAACTGAACAAGATTGCCTCTGGACCTGATAACGTGTTTAAAGTAGATTCGTTTGAGGAGTTGGAAGACAAAGCAGATGAGCTAAAGAAAGGCATTTGCGTAAAAGGTATTTCATTGATGTCTGTGTAGCCTGGTTAACAATGATCTATGGAATGTGATTTCACTCCACCTCTCCTCTTTCTTTTGAATTCCAGACTACCCTCCAAAGTAGTTTAGTCCTTTTAACCCTATATAATCTATAGTAATAATGATAATGAAACAAAACAAAGATGCTGTTTGATAGGCTACTTTAGAAATTTCATTGAGCCTCTTTGGCTTTGTTTACTTGTGTTGACTTAATTTTGCACAGATATCGATGAATGTGCCAGTCCTAAAAGAAACGAGTGTGACCCTAATGCAGCTTGTATCAAAGCTGAAGGATCGTATACCTGCAGATGTCGTGATGGATATACAGGAGACGGACAAAATTGCACAGGTAATCAGTACGATTTTGTGAGTTAGATAAGTAAGTTAACATTTGAAATCAGAAACAGGGATAGCGCAGTGGTCAGAGCACTCGCCTCACCAATGTGGCCAGGGATCGATTCCTAGACTCCGTGTCATATGTGAGTTTATTTGTTGGTTCTCTTCTCAGCTTCAGGAACTTTATCTCCGGGTACTCTGTCTTTCCCCTCTCCTCAAACACCAACCTATCATCTGATATGTGTTGATTTGATTGTATTTCTGTCAAGCCAGTCCCAATTAATGGCGCAGCACTAAATGCACTTCTCAAGAACTATGGCAAATAAAGATGCTATTAGTTTGAAATAACAACAATAATAATAATAATAATAATAATAATAATAATAATAATAAATTGGGAAACTTGTAATGCTTAAGAGTAATATTAAACATTGTTTATTTTTGAAAGCGTAATAAAGATATTATTATTATTATTATTATTATTATTATTATTATTATTAGTATTATTATTATCTCTTCAATCCTTTGCTGCATCATTTTCAGTTTTTTTCTTCCATGCGTTTCTTTATGTTCGTTTTATTGTTTCGCAGAAAGACAGGATTTCATCAGATTGTCTCTTGTCTACAGGGTCTCTTCCTTCAAAATGTTCATTTAGTAGTCTTAAACAAATTTTACCTTCAGATATCGATGAATGTGCCAGCCCTAAAACTAACGAGTGTGGTCCGAACGCTCAGTGTAACAACATTGAAGGATCGTTTACATGTAGCTGCGATGCAGGATATACAGGAGATGGCAAAACGTGCACAGGTAATAGCTGATTTCTTGTCTTGTCAGTGTAACGAATTGAAAATAAGATAGGTTAATAAGAGTTCAGAGGAGATAAGGGATGCTGCCCAGGACTGTGATGGATGAAGCGGTTTCGTTTCAACAAACAGGTGTTTGTTCCAGTTTACCACTGAATAAGCTGACTTTCGAATATGTCATTTTCTAGGCTTTTAAGCTTCGAACCTCCTTTTCCATCTTTTATGTCCATTTCTTTTAGAACAGATTTCTACGAGTATAAGAAAATAGCTTGAACAACGCTCGAAGATGTTTATTGATTTATGATTTTTTTAGGATGCCAGCAAGTTTGTAAAAACACCGATGGTGGCTTTGAGTGTTCCTGCAACAAAGGTTTTACCCTGAACGCCGACAATACTACTTGCCAAAGTAATGCCACCCCCCCCCCCCCCCCCAGCCCGTTTGGAGGTTTTCAAGAGTTTTTTTTTATTGTGACCCTAATGCAGCTTGTATCAACGCTGAAGGATCGTATACCTGCAGATGTCGTGATGGATATACAGGAGATGGACAAAATTGCACAGGTAATCAGTACGATTTTG
Source organism: Montipora capricornis (assembly GCF_036669925.1). Lineage (NCBI taxonomy): Eukaryota > Metazoa > Cnidaria > Anthozoa > Scleractinia > Acroporidae > Montipora > Montipora capricornis. The sequence goes on along the minus strand of NC_090886.1, from coordinate 10,427,990 downwards.
TGAGTTAGATAAGTAAGTTAACATTTGAAATCAGAAGCAGGGATGGCGCAGTGGTCAGAGCACTCGCCTCACCAATGTGGCCAGGGATCGATTCCTAGACTCCGTGTCATATGTGGGTTTATTTGTTGGTTCTCTTCTCAACTTCAGGAACTTTATCTCCGAGTACTCCGTCTTTCCCCTCTCCTCAAACACCAACCTATCATCTGATATGTGTTGATTTGATTGTATTTCTGTAAAGCCGTTCCCAATTAATGGCGCATCACTAAATGCACTTCTCAAGAACAATAATTATAATAATAATAATAATAATAATAATAATAATAATAATAATAATAATAATAATATTGTAATATTATTGCTACTATTTTTTTAAAAAAAATAATAATCCCTTTATTAACATATTCCAAGCAAATTGCTATTTACAAGTAAGAAGTAAAACAAAAAGAAGACTATTAAAACCTATTTACAATTCATTTCCATTAAAAAAGAGACTAGTACGAAGCACAATAAACTTACGAAGATATTCTTACTTGTAGTAAGAAAAATTCATGTCATGATAGCGTTCTGACTAAAAAAAAATTGGAAATAAAGATAAGCTCCTTAAAGAAAAGCCACTCTTATTTAAAAAAAAAAAAAAAAATATATATATATATATATATATGCAGATAATATCAGTCAGAAAAAAAAGAAAAACAAAAACAACCAAATTAAAATAATAATAAATTGTAATATTTAAGAGTAATATTAAACATTGTTTATTTTTGAAAGCGTAATAAAGATGATGATGATAATAATAATAATAATAATAACAATAATATAATTATTATTATTTTTATTATTATGATCATTATTATTATTATTATTATTATTATTATTATTATTATTATTATTATTATCTCTTCAATCCTTTGCTACATCATTTTCAGTTTTTTTCTTCCATGCGTTTCTTTATGTTCGTTTTATTGTTTCGCAGAAAGACAGGATTTTATCAGATTTTCTCTTGTCTACAGGGTCCCTTCCTTACAAATGTTCATTTACTAGTCTTAATTACCTACAGATATCGATGAATGTGCCAGCCCTGAAACCAACGAGTGTGGTCCCAACGCTCAGTGTAGCAACATTGAAGGATCGTTTACATGTAGCTGCGATGCAGGATATACAGGAGATGGCAAAACGTGCACATGTAATAGCTGATTTCTTGTCTTGTCAGTGTAACGAATTGCCAATAAAAGAGGTTAATAAGAATTCAGAGGAGATAAGGGATGCTGCCCAGGACTGTGATGGATGAAGCGGTTTCGTTTCAACAAACAGGTGTTTGTTCCAGTTTACCACTGAATAAGCTGACTTTCGAATATGTCATTTTCTAGGCTTTTAAGCTTGGAACCTCCTTTTTTATCTTTTTTGTCCATTTCTTTTAAAACAGATTTCTACGAGTATAAGAAAATAGCATGAACAACGCTCGAAGATGTTTATTGATTTAATTTTGACAGATGTTAATGAATGCCTTGTTGTCAACGGAGGATGCCAGCCAGTTTGTAAAAACACCGATGGTGGCTTTGAGAGTTCCTGCAACAAAGGTTTTACCCTGAACGCCGACAATACCACCTGCCAAAGTAATGTATCATTTACACTGCCTTACATATCAGTCGGGATTTATTAAGGAAGAATTCGCAGTATTGAGAGGCTCGTAAAGTTTTCTTTAGCTTGAAATGCCGTGCAGGAAAAACTTTTATATAGACCTTGCTATTTTATCCTGATGCATAGCAAATTCAGAAACACTGTAGAACACTTAGAACACGCCTTGCATGACCGAGTTTGACATCTCACATTATATGTATCATTTTCTTCAAGATCTGCTGAGCAGAGAGGGTGTTACAAAAAGTCAAAGTCGTCCTTAACGGCGTTGACAAATAAAACACAAATATCGGCAGGGAGAAGAACTCCTTTCGGGAAATTGTTATGGCCTTTCAGAAGAGTAAACAGAGTCAGTTAAAAGTTTAATTGGTTGATATAATTTTTTTTTAAATTTATTCTTTCTTCAGAATTTGACTGCGAAGCCGTGGCAGACATAGCATTTATTGTGGATTCATCGGAAAGCATTGGTGGACATAAATGGGGAAAAATGCTAGAGTTCCTGAAAAGGATGGTTGAGGCCTTAAATGTGGGTCCTAATAAGACTCACATTGCTGTAATTGCTTTCAGCTCTAAGGCTGTGTTAGAGTTTCCATTTAACAAACTTAAGGGCTCTAATGTGACAGCACAGGAATACGGAAAACTCATAGATTGCATAAGCTTCCAGAGTGGCTTGACTTTCATCGATAAAGCTCTGTTGCTAGCGGAAAGTGATGTATTTACAACAGCAGCGGGAATGAGACCAGAATTGCCACAGGTACGATTTCCGTCGTTAAGGTGCAAACATTTTATTGTGCTTCTGCCCAATGTTATCAATCGTATTGGGTCTAACTTGGCTTAAATTGTAGGGCACCAAGTTTTAACTGATAGGAAGGTCGTGGTTTCTAATGCCATCGATGACAAATGTCTGTGCCTAATCAGCTCTTAGTTACGTTCCATCCATCTTATTACGGATGAATTTTAAATCAAAGACGGTCAGAGAAACTTGTTTCGCGCGTGCTACAGTCCATTTGAAAATTGTAGACACAAATGAATAATAGGTTAATTAGCTTTTAAATTTTTTGGTCCTATAAGCATCAGTTGAGTTACCTGTGGACCTTACGAGCGCTTTGTGATACATTTCTTGGCCGGCTTCGTTTACTTCAGTCTTCACTGTCATTTAGACGAAGCCGTCAAAGCGACGCTTTGGGCGCCTATTCCGAAATGGCTTAGAATTAAGGCTTAGAATTAATTGCCCACGGTGGTTGCAATACAGGCAGGGGAATTTTGCAGACCGACGATTGCCGAATGGTTAGCTTTCAATTATGACATTGCAATGTCTGCGGTAATTCGGTCTAAGCGCCGATTTTTCAAATGGTTAGCCTTTAGTTATGGCTGCGTATATGTACAGTTATTACTTTGAAAATACCGATTTTAGAATCTTTGGCGCTCTGATGCCGTCGAAGTACGTACCTTTGAAGATAGCCGTAGGCAAGAAAACATCTTTGTTGATTCTTTGGACGCTTTCTGCATGAGTTCGTTTTCTTCTTTTTTGCAATCTCAGCATCTTGTTCCTTTTGTTTTCAGATTGCAGTTGTTATTACCGACGGCCAACAAACAACTGATAGTGGTAGTTTCACAGAACTATCAGAGGCTTCTCGCGGGCTCAAGGACAAGAATGTAAATGTGTTTTCTCTTGGTATTGGATCAGGTGTCAATGAAAAACAGTTAACCGACATTGCCAGTTCAGTTAAAAATGTATTCACTGCCCCCACCTTTGCAGATTTTACTCCTGCAGCTGATACTATTGTGGAAAATTCTTGTACTGGTAAGTTGGGTTGGAATGTAAAAGACAAAAAAAAAAAAAAAACTCGCGAGAACACCAACCTATTTAGCAAGGTGATAAGAGATGAGTCCGAAACTGGAAGAACGGATAATGACAAGTGAAAAACGGTCCGGACAATTGAACTCTTCTATGAGCAAAACTTCGGACAACATGTCGATCTTTCTGAACTGAACAAGATTGCCTCTGGACCTGATAACGTGTTTAAAGTAGATTCGTTTGAGGAGTTGGAAGACAAAGCAGATGAGCTAAAGAAAGGCATTTGCGTAAAAGGTATTTCATTGATGTCTGTGTAGCCTGGTTAACAATGATCTATGGAATGTGATTTCACTCCACCTCTCCTCTTTCTTTTGAATTCCAGACTACCCTCCAAAGTAGTTTAGTCCTTTTAACCCTATATAATCTATAGTAATAATGATAATGAAACAAAACAAAGATGCTGTTTGATAGGCTACTTTAGAAATTTCATTGAGCCTCTTTGGCTTTGTTTCCTTGTGTTGACTTAATTTTGCACAGATATCGATGAATGTGCCAGTCCTAAAAGAAACGAGTGTGACCCTAATGCAGCTTGTATCAAAGCTGAAGGATCGTATACCTGCAGATGTCGTGATGGATATACAGGAGACGGACAAAATTGCACAGGTAATCAGTACGATTTTGTGAGTTAGATAAGTAAGTTAACATTTGAAATCAGAAGCAGCGATGGCGCAGTGGTCAGAGCACTCGCCTCACCAATGTGGCCAGGGATCGATTCCTAGACTCCGTGTCATGTGTGAGTTTATTTGTTGGTTCTCTTCTCAGCTTCAGGAACTTTATCTCCGGGTACTCTGTCTTTCCCCTCTCCTCAAACACCAACCTATCATCTGATATGTGTTGATTTGATTGTATTTCTGTCAAGCCTGTCCCAATTAATGGCGCAGCACTAAATGCACTTCTCAAGAACTATGGCAAATAAAGATGCTATTAGTTTGAAATAACAACAATAATAATAATAATAATAATAATAATAATAATAATAATAATAATAATAATAATAATAATAATAATAAATTGGGAAACTTGTAATGCTTAAGAGTAATATTAAACATTGTTTATTTTTGAGAGCGTAATAAAGATATTATTATTGTTATTATTATTATTAGTATTATTATTAGCCTGTTCCAGGCTCTCAGATAGTCGAGAAAACGAAAAGAACTGCGCGTGAAAAGCGAGTGGGGGCTTGGGTCGAGGCGAGGCGGGAGAGCCTGTAAGCATCTCTTTAAATTCTTCATTCCGCCCACTTTGCAAATAACCTTTCGCATGTCAAAATGTCAATGTCAAAGTGTTGAAAAAGGGCGGCATTGTGTGGTCCCACGCGAGTTCAAGCTCGATTTTTTTATTGTTATTCAAAGGTGATGCGTTAATTCTCGCTTGTGCGAGTACGTTAACCAGAATTTAAGGCACTTTTAGGAAAATAACTTTACAAGCGAACGAAGGCATTGTCAAAGCAAACGGGAAACGAGTGTCAAGGAAATCACCGACGGGAGATTTAGCAAATTCGACATTCGACCAAAAGACACGACCAGTTCGAAAGCTGCGAGTTCCCGACGCTCTGTTGACTTTTCCAAGGAAAACAGAAACCCGACCATTGAAGTTTCTGGCCTAGATGATAAGATGGTCTCATCAATAAACTTCAGCTCTGATGCATCAGGACAACCGATAATGAATGTGAAAGATTGACATTTCATGTGGATGGCTTCAATTGCATTTGTAGTATACAGACACGTAGCCATCACCTTCGCTTCCTGAAAATCGCTGGATCTTTTAAAGCTTTAAAACGTACAACGGAAATACAAGCCTGTTTTCGGCAAATTTTTTTGGTTTTTTCTTTTTGCTCTCATTTTTTCGAAGGCGATGAAGGCAGAAATTTAATTGACCCTAGCTGGTGAATTCGAATACGCAGCCAAGTATTTGCATAAGAAAGAATAACAAAAAATATCGTTCGTCAGAGCGCCGTTGAATGCTAACAATTGTGGCGTGCAGGGGACATAATATTTGTGTCAAATGCGAACTATATATCGTACCCGGTGATGCTATATTGTAAGCGGTGTGGAGAGATGTCGTATCACAACATTGAAGCGCTTTCGCAACGCGCGGCAGTAACTGAAAATTTATGCTTTTACCAAAACCAGTTGGAAGCATTGCAAACGGATCGTTTTTTCAACTTATTAAAGTTGAACAGACACAACTTTTGCTCGAATCTGAGGGCTTGTACGTTTGGGAGTACTTTAAGACACTCGGCGACAGAGTTGACCTCTTTCTTTCGTGCTCCGCGCGTGAATCGAAATGATGATGAAAGTGTTGATGTAAACTGTCAAAATTGACCAATCAGAGGGTATACCAGGAGCTGGTATACCGGAATGAAGAATTTAAAGAGATGCTTACAGGCTCTCCCGCCTCGCCTCGACCCAAGCCCCCACTCGCTTTTCACACGCAGTATTTTTCGTTTTC
>NC_090886.1:10409546-10412046 GCF_036669925.1 Montipora capricornis | reverse complement strand
ATCCTCATTTTACCTACAGTCATAGATTTGTGCAAGACTGAACGGTTTTAGTGGGCAATTGTTGTGTTACCTTCCAACATTGAATACGGAGGAAGTGGGCTGTATAGGAGAAGGAGAAACGTTTTCTTTGGTACCTTGAGGGAAGCGGGTTGAAATGCAGGTCTGATGCGGGTCATTTACATAACCTACCTGGATGTGGTCTTAAATTAGAAATACGACTTTTTTCCCTAACGTTCACAGTTTCTTTGAGAACAAACACAATTAGTGCTTCCTTTAACATTGAAATGTTTTTTTGTCATGTTATTATGAATTTTAGGCGTGTAAGGCAAAATTGTAACTTTCATACATGTATTAGGTTGTTTTGTTTTAAGTGATTTAATGATATTAAATTGTAGAGCAAATAACGTGATGAAAATTCCTTCATGAATTAACGAAAAGGGGAAGAGTCTAAATGATAGTTAATTGACCCTTTGGCAAAACGGTGCATGCTCATAAATCGATGATTTTAACCCAATTTTAGTATTGCGAGATTTTATTTATGCATTTGAAAGTACATTGTAAGAACATTTCCAGAACGAGAAATGGAAGCCACATGTTAAATACTACGAGAGTTATAAGCGTTCAAAGTAGATTTCCTACTCTCATACAACCATAGCTAAAACCGTTGGGAAGGTTAGCACTTCTGACGTCTTTGCTTCTCTCGATTTATTCCAACACAGCCACTCTGTGTTCTAGGATCTAGACATAAAAAAAGAAAAACAATTAGATTGCGGCAAATGTCGTAATGTTGTATGTTGCTCTAACTGAAAAACGTTGCTGCAGGATGAGGAATACACAAGATGAGACGATGTTCACTAATAGCCATCATTTGGCGAACTTCAAGCTCGCTTTAAAATGAGGAAAACAGTATTGCACATTGCCTACCACATGGCACTGATGTAATTTGTGAAGGATTTTGTTCTTGTGTATGATGCTGCTCAGTGGATGTGGATGGTAGTGTTTTTAAGGATTAGGTGGCATTTGGGAAATACAGTCGTCTTATGCTGTTTGAAATAGGAATAGTGCGTGTGAATATAATATGATGGATTTTGGGTTCGCGAGTCCTATTACGTACGTGTGCCAATTTCCCGGCTATTACTGCTATTACGAGGTCATTATTACAGTTACCTACAGTCCCGGACAAAATTGTTGAAACACTTTACAATACCTTGCCCTCCGTGAGGGGAGAGTGAGCTACGAAAGCTTCAGATCGGTATAGTCGTGGACTGTTCCAACGAATTTTGTCACAGACTATATTTGTGAGGAATTTAAACTATTTATAGGACGTGCTGACAGGGTCATAAGTGACACAACTTTGCAGTCGCCTTCATAACCGGTACGATAGCGCTGCGTAACTTTTTTATTCGTAACTGAGTTTGATGTACAGTGATCGAATTTCTTTTGTTATATATGGACAATGATAAAATAAGCGAAATTGTTTAGATTTAGCAAAGAAGAGGGTCATCATCTGAAATATGGTATTCTTGCTACCAGTGATAGCGTGACAAGGGCACGAGCGTATTTGTTTTATCTCGCATTCAAAGGTTTTCTCTTCGTAAAGTAGCTAAAATGCGCTACATTTCTCCTAAAAGCGCTTGGAGATTAATCAATGACGATTTTCCTGGAACGGAAAGCACATACAAAGGTTTAACAGTTAAGAGAAAACCTATCCAGCCATTGTTTAATTCAGGACGCCACGTTATGTTATGTAGTTATGTTATAGAAGGCAAGGGAGGCGAAGAAGGCGGGGTTTCTACAATTGCTGTATTTGTGAGAAAAGTTTGTCGCTTTCTAACTTCTAAAGGATATTACTACCTACAATCATCAAAAAAGAACTTCCGGATTCTTGGATGTGCTAAAAAGATTAAGGTTTGCTCTAAAAATGATATGACAACGTACTGAATATATATGGACGAAGGATATTGCCTTTTACCTTAATGTAGTTTCCTTCAGGAGGTCGTATAAAATACTATCTGATGCGGTATTTTGCATAAAATGACGATGCATCGCCAACTGTCAAATATTCTTACGGCTTAAAATTAGTTTGCACATATAAGTATTACCCGGCCCAATGTTACGCGAGTAGAACTTCGTAAGACCCGGAAAATTTAAAAGAATACTTTTTATGTTAGTACAGTTTTTATTTTATAACTCTTCGACAATTTCTGTCGGTAGGAGACATGGAAATGCAGGAAACACAAGTTATAGTTATCAAAAACACGAATTTCGCACAAGGATAAAAACTTACGACACGTGGTGTACAAACTTGTTTACTTTAGTTCATTGCGTGAGCAACTTTGTACCAAAATGGTGACACGCAGTTTAAAAACGTAACAGTATTAGACGCTTTCTACTGACTGTTTTTTCATAACAGCTCCATTGTAGGCTAAGTTGATATCGCTTAACATTTTTTCGAGTCGAATTTCGCTACACAAGACCAACAAGAGAAGAAAACAACGAC
>NC_090886.1:10402046-10404546 GCF_036669925.1 Montipora capricornis | reverse complement strand
GAACGCCGACAATACCACTTGCCAAAGTAACGCCACCCCCCCCCCCCCCCCCCAGCCCGCTCGGAGGTTTTCAAGAGTTTTTAACAGGCATACCTACTCATTTCGTATACCATTAATTCCCATAGATCATCTGCTCTGAAAACTAAGAAATAGATTTAATTCAAGCCAGTGACTGCCACGAAATCAGGAACTTGAATATTATCGAGCTGGTCATTCCAGCGAGCTTCTAGTTTATCATCTGTGTCATCGTTCGCTTGGTTGGCACCATCTTCTTCATAACAGCTCCATTGTAGGCTAATTTGATATCGCTTAACATTTTTTCGAGTCGAATTTCGCTACACAAAACCAACAAGAGAAGAAAACAACGACATTGTGTTAGTGTGCACGAGTCACCACTGTATTAATTAAATCTAGCAGGATACTTTTCCTCAGTGCATTGACAGCGTCACCATGCACATTCGCCTCAAAAATGGTTATTTTCTCTCCTATAATGTCCAAAACAATCGATTCAACTTCTGTGTTTACTGCCCTTTCTGACTGTTTTATCATCGTGGTTCAATTGTGCATATTTCTCACCAAAAAAGCTTTCTTAAAAATGGTGACTCGTTGGTGACTCGTTGAATTACAGATGCACGCTAGTTAACTTTGTGAGAAGATCAAGGCCGAATAAAACGGGAGCATGGGGAAATACACTGTTGTTCCTTTTCGGGAATTTGTGCCGCATGAAATGAATGAAAAGACTTTCGACCAGCGATCGCGCATCTAACAAAGGTGAACTCTTCCTTGCTGGTGCAAAATATTGGAGAATCGGGTGAAAAGTCAACATCCCGTGCGGAATGTGTTTTGAGTCTAGGTAAATGCACTTTGTGACCTGCCAAAAGAAGTGAAAAATCTTGCCGTGCGCTAATTTAGGGACACCAACGAACGTCATTTGAGAAAATCACTTCATCGCTGTCTGTACTTACAGTATCAACCAAAGCGATCATGGTCGTACCAGGATTACAAAACGGTTCAAAAACAGAGTTTAGAGGAATTATAAAGTGTTTTGCCGCAACCAGCAACCCCCGTTAACAAGAAATTACGATATTTTCCTTCACGGAACAAAACTCGAACGGCCTCTGCAAATTCATCCTGGTTAAGGTCATTCCTAAGCAGAACATGCTCAGCCACAGTCAACCTTCTATGAAATGGCGTTTTTTTTTTAACGAGAAACAACCAACCAAATTCAAAGAAACCTGAACATGATGTATGTTTCATTTATTGTCGGATTTATCACAAATGTGGCGCAACATCACACTGTAGGCCGCTAGAAATCAAGGGTTTACTTCTCCTAAAATGTAGCATATTTCCCGCCAATTCTTTTCATAACTGAAATTCCTCAAAAATACAGTCCCGGACAAAATTGTTGAAACACTTTACAATACCTTGCCCTCCTACAATGCTGTTTTGACAATTGGGCTCAGAAACTGGCGTTAAAACAACATTGTGAGGGAAGAGTGAGCTGCGAAAGCTTCAGATCTGTATAGTCGTGGACTGTTCCAACGAATTTTGTCACAGACTGTAGCTGCCACGCATTTGTTTAACTATGAGTGCTTTGTAGACTGTTTTCTAAGGATGCTTTGTTTACTTGTGTTGACTTAATTTTGCACAGATATCGATGAATGTGCCAGTCCTAAAAGAAACGAGTGTGACCCTAATGCAGCTTGTATCAACGCTGAAGGATCGTATACCTGCAGATGTCGTGATGGATATACAGGAGATGGACAAAATTGCACAGGTAATCAGTACGATTTTGTGAGTTAGATAAGCAAGTTAACGTTTGAAATCAGAAGCAGGGATGGCGCAGTGGTCAGAGCACTCGCCTCACCAATTTTGACAGATGGTAATGAATGCCTTCTTGTCAACGGAGGATGCCAGCAAGTTTGTAAAAACACCGATGGTGGCTTTGAGTGTTCCTGCAACAAAGGTTTTACCCTGAACGCCGACAATACCACTTGCCAAAGTAACGCCGCCACCACCCCCCCCCCCCCAGCCCGCTCGGAGGTTTTCAAGAGTTTTTAACAGGCATACCTACTCATTTCGTATACCATTAATTCCCATAGATCATCTCCTATGAAAACTAAGAAATAGATTTAATTCAAGCCAGTGACTGCCACGAAATCACGAACTTGAATATTATCGAGCTAGTCATTCCAGCGAGCTTCTAGTTTATCATCTGTGTCATCGTTCGCTTGGTTGGCACCATCTTCTTCATAACAGCTCCATTGTAGGCTAAATGATATCGCTTAACATTTTTTGGAGTCGAATTTCGCTACACAAAACCAACAAGAGAAGAAAACAACGACATTGTGTTAGTGTGCACGAGTCACCACTGTATTAATTAAATCTAGCAGCATATTTTTCCTCAGTGCATTGACAGCGTCACCATGCACATTTGCCTCAAAAATGGCTATTTTCTCTCCTATAGTGTCCAAAACAATCGATTCAACTTCTGTGTTTA
>NC_090886.1:10389546-10394546 GCF_036669925.1 Montipora capricornis | reverse complement strand
GAAACTGGTCAAACTTCAGAGCCAACAAGTGCCATTATTTCTATTGTTTCGCAGTCATCGAAACCTGGTCCAACAATCTTGCGTTCGTTTGCACAGCACATCCAACACAGTTGCGCCGGCGCACGCGCACTACATGCCACTTATCCACACAAATACATGCGAACAAGAAATCAACATGGCGTCGGAGATGGAAAACGTCCCAGAGCCCTTTGTATTATCATCTAAAGACCTAACATGTTGTGACTTGTTGCGAGCGTTTTCACACATCGGCTAACATCGCGCAACAAGAGACAACATTGTTGGGCCCAACAATGTTGCGTGTTGTTGCAAGCGTTTGCAAGGGCCTTACGGCGGCTTTAGGAGTCGATGGTTTTTAATGTACTTAAAATTTTATGAATATTCCACTCTTTATTTAATACAAAATATATTGCCTTTTTGTGTTATTGAAGCAGCACTTGATTCGAAGCGAGTATTGAATACATAAAAGACCATTACGTCATCTATGGAATGTGTCGACGTTTCAACTTTCATTGGTAGGGAAATAACCACCATACTAAACATAGCCGTGGCTAACGTAATTCTTGAATTATGTGCCGCGTGTGACTACTTTGCTAGGCCTTTATTCGTGTAAAAAACCAACTAAATTTAATCGTGACTTTTAGGAAGGAAAGCTGTAAGTTGTTAAAAGTGTTAATATCGTATCGTTCATACACATACATATCCCGATGAAAGTTCCAGATTCAGTAAGACCATTACGTCATCGGAGATTTTACAAAGGCTAAGACTGATGGTGCAATCGGAGATTGTTACGAGCCTAGGAGGCCGGTGCTTATCTCCGGTTTCCGTAGCATGAAGCGACTAGGGGTATTTATACTTCCCCCCTGGATGGGATGCTAGTCCCCCTGCATTTCCGCCGGTACCCATTTATACACCTGGACGGAGAGAGGCACCGTGAGAGTAAAATTTCTTGCCCAAGAACTCAACACAATGTTCCCGGCCAGGACTCGAACCCGGACCACTCGATCCGGAGTCGAGCAGTATAACCATGAGGCCACCGCGCCTCCCACTAAGTATTTCCATGTTTAATTATTCCACCATTCCGTGTTTAAGTATTCCACCATTCCATGTTTAAGTATTCCTCCATTCCATGTTTGAGTATTCCACCGTTCCATGTTTAAATATTCCACCGTTCCGGCGTTCCATCATTTTAGCATTCCATGTTTGAGTACTAGCCGGCAACGACAACGCCACAAAGCAAGAATATTGTTTGTTAAAAAAGGAGAAATAATTGTGCTGCATGTGCAGGACAAATTTCCGTGCATTTCTCGTGCCGTTCCCCACCATGAAAATAGCAACGTGAAATCAGCAAATTTTAGGTTTTGACGACAACGTGAGCATACAACAATGAGCCATTTATTTGCTACATTTACTTTATTATATTACACTCAACAAAATAATAATTACTGGATTCTGATAGGACGAGAGGAGTACAATTTGGTATCTACCTCAAAAAAACGGCAAAAATACGAATGTTGGTCAAAAAATTTTTCTAACTGATTTGAAATCTTTTATTGTTTGTTTTTACTTCTGGAGTGTTTTTTCCTCGAATATCTTTTTTGGAAAAACAACATTGAGGGTACTGAACAAGGTGATGTCGGTTCGTTGCCATAGCAACAGGTTTGTTTACGCGTCGTTTGTTTACGCGTTGTTTGTTTACGCGAGTAAAGGATGTGTACCAAGCTTCAGGAATTACAGTTGAAAAGAAAGAGTGCAACGGCCATGTGCAAAAAAGGGTGGGCACAACACTTCGCAAGTTGAAGCGCGAAAACCCAGGACTGGGAGGGAGGAGCAAACTGACTGATTCAACAATTGACAAGCTCCAGAATTATTATGGTATTGCCATTCGTGCCAACATGGGGAACTTGACAGGGATGAAAAAAGCCATCCATGCCAGTTTTATGCATTGTGCCTCCAGCGAGTCCCGCCCATTGCATGACCACTGCCCCATTGGCAGCACAAGTTGGTGCAAGTACCAATGCGATAAAGCCAACAGGACAAGTCTCTATAAGCATGGTCCTGGACTTCCCTTGGAAGTTATTGCCAAACTCAAACCAGAGTATGTTAGACTAAGTGAAAACAGTTTACTGGAAAAATGTTTGCATGGAAAAACTCAAAACCAGAATGAGGCTTTGAATGGTATGGTCTGGCAGCGCGTCCCTAAGGAAGTGTATGTTGGCCGAGAGATTCTTGAAATGGGCTTGTATGATGCTGTTGCTCACTTCAATATTGGCTGTTCTGTTGTGTTGAAGCTTTTTGATGCTCTTGGCATTCCTCCAGGAAGGTTTACTGAAACTGGTTGCAAACAAGAGGATCAAGCACGTTTTCACCTATCCCAGAGGAAAAGCCTTGATGACACAAAGAAGAGAAGAAAAGTGCTCAGAGGCTTCAAAAAGAGAAAAGATGACAAAAGAAAGGAGGCAGAGGGTGTGAACTATGCCTCTGGGTATTTTTAGACATTTTAAGCAATTCATTTCTTTCTAGAAATCTTGTGAAGTGAAAAGATCAACTTTAAAAGCCTTTTTCTCAAAATTACGAATTTTGCGTATCTGCTGAAACTGTAACATTGATATATTTTTGGGAATTTAACATATTTGTCTCATTTTTTCAGTGAAAATAGTGAATATAGTTCTGCATACAATGAACTAAAATTAGCCAATTTGGTCCATATGGCTCTTGATATCAAAATTTTCATTTTGAAATTTTCACATATTTTATATTCTCTTATAATTAAAATCATGGTGTTTCTTATACTCGTGCAGTATGATAGTTTTTTTTAGTTCCTTGTATTATATTGCCTTTAAACATTATTCCCTGAAAATTTTATTGAATTTTGTTGAAAACTTTTGGAGTTAGAGCTGTTATAGCAAGGACACCCTCCAGCAGGTTCAGTCCCACCCTCTTGGTTACCATAGCAACATAATTGGTAAACAATTATCAAAATAGACTTGTCTCGTGGTCTGCATTCAAAGTGTGCAGGTTGCATTTTGTTGAAAATAACAATTTTTGAGGTACATGCCGACAGAGCGCAAAAGCCGCTGATTGGCTAGCGGATAATGACGTAAAATGGCTTTGTTTTGCGAAACTACGCCTGCGCAAACTCGAAACATTCGAAGTCATAGTTACGATCAACACTCCAGCTTCAGAAAAGTCAGACGAAACACGATTGAAACGAGCTGTTGATAATGTTTCGTATATTACTTCGCAAGACAGAGCTGAAAAACGACTGCGCAAGTCACTGATCCCGCGGCACGAAACGCAGGCTCAAGGGCGCGCTCATTAAAAAAGACTATCTGTTCGCCGGAAAATGACAGCCGTTGATTAAATCAAAAAAATAAGGTCGCTGTTTGAAAGATAAGGATTTTGTCACAATTTTTGACGAGTTTTGATGTTTTTCCAAAAATTGAAGGGGTGTACAAATTGTGTAAAAATTGTTTTCGCGTGGTAAATGCACCTTTCGTGTGACTATACGGTGAATGGAGGTAACGAGCGCTGCAATGCTTACTTTTTTGACAGTGTTGGCTTTTGTCGCAAGTTTCTCGAACGGTTTTTGCAAGTTCTTGGTTTTCTGGGAGGACCAGAAATTCCCTTAAACCCTGTTTTGGCGATGTTCTGCCGGTGGAATTGGTGACAGCTTCGAACTTATCGGTGGAGACTAGTTCGTCGAGTGGTTGCGATACAGGACAATGCCTCTTTGTCTTTGTCGGTAAAGAGACATTGAAAAACCTTATGACGTTCCAGATACTCTCTATAATACTCTGAACAATAAAGGAAGACAACTGGTGAATTATAGACCGGGTGGTGAATGGTGACACGCTTACAAAAGATATTTTGGCAAGCATGCTTAAAGCGATATTAAAATGGAGTATGCAAAGATGCAAGAACTCAGGCAAATTGACCTCCACGTTTCTCCAAATTTTAATACGAATTTATAATTATCATGAAAGCAAAATACATCTTTCGCTCTTTACACAGCATTTTTTGTTAAATTTATAGAAGAGCGATGAAAGCCAGCCCCAACAGAAACTGAGATAAACCGGTGAAAAGATTATACACTGTATGATACACAGAGAGCAGGCAAAAAAGTGCTTCATCCTGGAAAGCCCACTTACTGACATTAAACAGCTCAGAGAAAATTAATTTGCTCCTGATTTGCTTGCCTTTTAAAATAAAAATTCATCAGATCCTAACCTGATCAAGAGACGTCATTAATGCTATTTTGCTTTCAGAAAGTAAATCCTTTTTTCCATATTTAACAATTGACAAGAAACTACAAAAATTTTACAAGGATCAGTTCAGACAACACAGTGCATATTGCAAAACTGATCTAAACTTGAGACATTTCACACATGCATGCTACATTGTACTTGATGGGTTTGAACAAAATCTTTAGAGCATAGACAACTAGGAAACATCCCTGAAAGGGGCATTCCACAAAATTAACATTTTCAGCTGTATAGCAAGAAGTTCACTCTAGCATTATCTGCCGACTGGCGTAGGTGGTATTATCCTAAAAAGATGATTGTATATTAAGTAGATGGAATCCAGTCATCAGTATAATACACATATGCAAGGGCTATTCCATGTGGGTCCCAATGCTCAAGAAGATGTTTGTTTTTTATTTTAATTTTTTCTCTGACAACTTGTCATTGAATGTGTTTGAAGGTGTTCTGGGTTTCGACGTCACTACAGGTATCTGAAGCATTACTGGGTTGGCAACTCATCAGATCAAAAGCATTTGCAAAGTTTGCGTGCAGGTGCAAACAACATGCATTTGTGATGTTTTTGCTTGAATATGTTGTCCCCATTTTTTTTTATAAGTACAACATTTAAAAAAGTGGCATCTTAAAGCTCTGTGATGGTCCAAAAAGTTCATAACTGAAAAAAGGTTAAGGACTGGTATTCAGTTCTAAGAAGAAACTGAAAAGTTTGACAATGTGAAG
>NC_090886.1:10364546-10384546 GCF_036669925.1 Montipora capricornis | reverse complement strand
CTTTGTTTTGTTCAATATTATTTCCACTAGAAAGAAATTTAATGACCATTAGAGTTTTGTCTGTGATAACGAAAAAGTTTCCTCTGACTAAAACCTATATTGGAAATTATGTAGGCATTTGGGGTGCTTTTTCACAGGGTTACATGTACATAGTATTAATTCTTATTTCAGTCCAATATTTTTGTTGAAAACTGTGCATGAGGACTTGTTCTCTTCATTCAACACTTGATTCATGTTGCTGATCTTGTTTTTCCAGAAAAAGTTATGTTGAGTTATTTCTGTTGGGATAATGGCAAAATTATTGACCTTGGGTGTTGTGATACTGCTAAATTGTAAAGCATTCTGAAAATTATATCTATTTTACCTTATTATAGTGAGCTAATTTTTTGGTGTGGTGTTACTCGCAGGTACTGTAAAACGCCAAAAAGCAATTTGTTACCTGGTATTTAGGCACCAAGAAATTCATGCGTTTGCGTATTGTGTTCATTGCAGTTTGTTCTCTGCATGTAAATAATAATATTAAAAATAGAACATGTTTAGTGTGTTACTGATTACAGCCGACCCATTAGAGCCTGTGGTGCTCAATATAATGCTGAGCAGTGTGCTGCTGTCAGTGGTGTGTGTGTTTCTTGTGGAGGTTTTTGTTTTCGTTTTTGATTTTCCTCTGCTTAATTTCCAGCTGCTGCTTTTATCCTTGAGGGTTTTCTTCCTGTCTAACTCATTCTGTGTAACTTGATGCTTCAGTTCTCTTGGCAGATTTTTTGCACTGACAAAGAAGGGGGCATAGAATCTATAATGAGGGGTAGGGGAAATTCAATTAAATGCAGATTATTATTGCAACTATTCCCACACTCACCTTCGTTGGTGAAATGAATTCATCTGTGCGACAAATCTGTAGTCTTTGTCAGCCAGTAGGAAGTGGCCCTCGCATATCATTTTCTAGTGTGGTGAACTGTTTTGCTGGCATCAAAAGCCGAAAAAAAGCGCGGCTCACATTGAACTAGAGCACCTTTGGAGACATTTTCAGAGTCTCTAAACGGACAAAAGCAGCTTACTTTGTTGAATTAACTCGCCTTTGCAAAGAGTCGCATTACTTGAAAAACCAGACATTCTCTCAGCAGTCACTGGCAGTAGTTGACATATTTTATTTTGCTTAGCTACACAAAACATGGCAAGGAACGTTGTTAAAGGGCAAAAAAATAATTCCGGGGTTTGTTGTCAATACTTGTAGCTGATTCAAATACACAGGCAGCCGCTCTGTCGCCGCGGCTTTAAGCGGAAAAACGTATTAGAGGAACAATGTCAACAAGATCTTAACTCAGAAGTTAAAAACATCCGTTTTACATGCATTTCATGAAAACTTACGACCCAAAACCCCCACAAACGTTTTCGAGTGGCATGAAAATATGAAGCACTGGACTTCGCTTTTCTGTGTAAAACCTGTTACAACTTGAGTCAAGTGTGAAGACGAACACTAGAGGCAAAAAAAACCTGCTTCTCTTCAAACTTCGATTTGAACAGGTCTCTCTTAGGTTGTGAAATCGAAAGTCCACCTTTAAAGAGCTCTTAAAAAATTTCATATCGACGAAAAAAAAGTCATATTTGATATGTTTTGCGAGAACAATTAACCTCCAACATATCTCTTTTCTGAGCTTAAAGAGTAACCGATCACCTTAAGAAACGCAAAAAACCTGTCCCTTGTCTAAACAAGGAGCGTCAAATTAAGCTTCGAAGCTGGGCACAAACTCTGTTAGTTTAGGCGAATTGGTTTTGGTCCGATCTCTTCCCTGACGGCTCTGAGTGATCGTCGAAAGATGTCAGATTCAGATTATCTTTTCTTCAAATTTCTCAGAGGAAGGACAGCGGCGCGACAGCATCCACAATGACGTGTTGGATTTTGATTTGTCGTCCGCCATTTTGAAAATGGAATGGCGGCAACACAAGTGTGATTCTAGTGCGCATGTCTAGCGGTTTTTGCGCTCTGTCGTACATGCCACCTTAATCCAATTTGTACTCTTGCTTTCCGAAGTTGACACGAAGTTTTCCGAAATTAACAGACTTCGGAAGGCGGCCAAAAAGCACCCGAAGACTTCCGAACGTTTCCGAAGTAGACCAGAAGACTTCCGAAGCTTTCCGAAGTTTACCCGAAGACGTCCGAAGATTTCCGAACCTGACCCGAAGAATTTAGAAGGTGTCCGAGGTTCAACCAAAGTCTTTCGAAGATTTCCGACGTTGGACCGAAGAGTTTCAAAGGTTTCTGAAGTAAACATGAACGGATCGGAGGAGATATATACAAAGCTCACCGTTACCGCGTTCTGATTGGTTGATGGTAATTTTGTTGAGTATACTATAAATAAAACTAGATGCTTCTGTGAAGCATACACTGGCTTGCCTGTAGTACGTGCTACAGAAAATCAGAAGGCACTGAATTGTGTGGTATTGAAATACAGCATTCCAGTCTCTGAAGAATAACAAATAAAAGAGAAGCGAGAAACATTGGCTTCTGGGCTGACATGTTGATAATTTTCAAGTTCCCTCACAACTTCTTTTCACCACAAGTGTGCCCTATGAGCATCCGAAAACTTTGTAATACTAAACTTCACTGAAGTCAAGCCCTGTTTCGCGGGGTTAGTGTTGGGATGGGAGACCAAAACAATAAACCCCTCATAAAAAACAGAAACATCTGACCGAAAATACTATTAACGCTAACAAATGCGAACTCAGCAAGGTACAGATTCTGTTAGCTTGCTTTATGCAAAACAAATATTGATGAAAAAGCAAATAAATATTGATACACAGTTTTCAGAAAGAGCAGAAGGAAGTTTCCCGGACGGTCGATCGAGAATAAAATATTTACGACATGAAAACAACATTAATTTTGAACCGTGAATATAGAATATAAAAAGTTACGATCAGCGACAAACATTTTGGGAGATTTTTGCTACGTTAAAGTAAATTGCAAAATCGAAAGTGACATGGCCGGAATTCAGCGGGCGCCGTGATTAAGTTAATACCGCGGCATGTTTAATCGCCAAACAGTGAAGCATCTGTGTCAAATGATGGCAAGATACCGGGTTTTTGTAAGTTTCTTTTTCTGTCAAGTGTTATGAAGTTTGACAATGAAATGAGCGAAGTCAAAACAAAGATCACAATCGCCCAACTTTTGTTTATGCAAAGTCAAAATTTACTCTCCAAGACGCGTACGACGTTATTTATCACCAGGTAATTCCATCATTTTGGAAATAGCAGCTACTTTATTATTCATCTGCGTCACAAGTTTTCACTGATTTTGGGCTTCATTTTGTTGAAACTCAAGCACGCTTCCAACAGGCCTGTGAACCCTTCCTGCTTACAGAGCAATACTAAAAAACGTCTCCCATATCACATTTGAACCTTAAGCTCGAAAATTCAATACACAACATGATATTATAATTCACAAAGGCAGAAAATACCACAGAATCCTTTTCCAGTTGTCGAAGTCCAGTACTCGTCGCTTTTGAGATTCATGCCTAGTTTATTCAACTGACTTTCCATTATTGAGCTCCATAAGGGTATATTTTGTTTAAGGATCCACTAAAACGCCATTCGCGTTGGATGACTTTCGACGCCATTGCAGGCTAAGTTAATGATTCTACTGTGTCCACCAGAGAAATCTATGCAGTTCCACTACCCTCTTGATCCTAAGAAAATACGCGCAGAAGGCTCTATACACAAAGACACCACTTACCAGGGGAGTGACAGGCAAGACTTTTACCGACACGGAAAAAAAAAAAAGAAAAAAAAAAAGGATAACAAACAAACTAAACGCAGACCTCGACTGGGTTTGCCCATAGGCAACCCAGTAAAAAATCGCACGACCTTCTCGTAGAATTCGTGATTTTGAAAGTTCGCAAAATGCAATCGCCTAAAGGCTAAAGAGACAAGCCACAGATTCTCTGAATAAATATACATTAACTCATAATGATATACTTTATGTACCTCTTTTCTCTTATGCCAGGTGTGGAAAAGTGCCCGGCTCAAGTTATACAAGATATTGCGTGGGCGGCAACTGCTGCAGCTGGGATCGACATACAGCCGTGTCCGAATGGGACCAGCGGTAAGTCAACATACAAGATGCGCCTGAGCCTTGGTCACCCTTGCATTTATTAACAGAATAAAACATAAATAATGTATACGCAGATTATTTGACAAAATCCCATTAAAATTTGATCTAGACGAATGCAAATTTGTTTTACCTGATTGGTTTTTGTTTCTTTGGCAATGTTCTTAACCATTTAGAATGCTATCTCGTCTAATCCGCTTCCAGTTTTGATTCTAATTTTCATATATGAAAACTTACTAAAGCTTTTTCATTCTACAAAAATGCAATTCCATTCTCTTGTCGCTCTCTCTGTTTGAACAAGTCAAAAACAAATTATTCTTAACCGGGATTGCATGAAAGAAAGAATATCTTTATTCCGCTTCTACGTTCGAAGCATTTAATACCATCGACATCTTGGTGGGGAACTCAAATAAAGCTTTTTCCGACAAAATGTTTGCGCGCGTACGCTTTGTGTGAAAATGTCGTCTGTTCTCGGTATAAAACTGAATATTTATCTCACTGAAATTTAATACCATTGTAGGAAACGCATCACGTGAGTGTTTCAACGACGCAAAGTGGAAGGACCCAAGTTTCCTCGGCTGCAGCTCATTTGGGTTCATCTCACTCAAAGATCAGGCAAGTATCGCCCGCGATAAAAGCGCCAAGTGCGATCAGCACCCTTTCAGCGGTATTTTGGGAGAGATTCGTAAAAATCTTCAGTTAAACGAGCCTTAAAATCGGATAAGATGGAATGAAATTCCTCTAGGGACTCTAAATATAAATAGAAAAAATTGATTGTAGACATTATTTCCGATGCGGCTTCAAAGTTTGCAGACTGATGCCTTCTTTCACTACGATAACCATTGTCCGTTTTCTCTCAGATCGAAGCAGCCACAAATGGCTTCCAGTCAAACACGAGCGTCGGAGAAGCCTTGTCCCAACTCGTGAACGTAACAAGACCAATAACAAACAATGTCACAAGGCCAACAGAGATATACGGTGGAGATTTGTTGATAGCAGTTGATATTCTCGTGCTGTTGGCGGAGTATAATAACGCGAGTCAAGGCAGTATAAGTTCAGAGGAGCACGTAAAGGATCTTGCACAAGTAGTCAGCAATTTACTGGAGCCGGATAACGCTGTCACTTGGTTAGGCCTTGAACAGGTAAGCTTATAAATAAGGGTCAGCTTGAGACTGGAGACAGTGTGGCCCAGTGGTTAGGACGCTTGCCTTGAGATCCGGAGATCCGGGGTTCAACACCCTTTCTGACCACTCGTTGAATTTCATCCTGGTAGTCCCTGGTTCAACTTCCTGGTAATCGCTGGTTTAACTGTAATTATTAAATTCTCAACCTCGGATAATGCATTTCGCGTGCTCTGATTGGTTCACTCAATCTCGGTTATCAGCTCATATACCTTAGCTTGACCTTATATGGTAAATGATTGCGCTAAGCGTTGCTACGCTAAAAATTTCTTCCCCGGAAAGCGAAATTTCTTTCTGAAGCCAAAATAGAAAAAAAAAACTTTTTTTGTGGAAAGTTTGGATCAATTCCGACGTTTAGAAGTACGCGAAAAGGCAAGAAATGTTTTTGTGATGAGCCGACGTCTGTCTGACCTCAAGGTATTACACAACATCGCATCTTCATCAAGTTTTCTCGAATTCGCTGGGAATTTCTCGCTTTTTTCGTTCGTATTTCGTACTTTCAAATTTTGGGAGTTTAATGAGACTGGTTATAGCCAACTCGGCGCTACGCGCCTCGTTGGCTATTTACCATCTCATATCCAACAAGCGCAAATGGAATAATTGTTAAATAGCCAATAGCTAAGTTACCTGCCTTAAAAATAGAAGCGAGGCTGTGGGTAACCCTGTTTTGATACAAATATAGACTAATTAGAATTACAGCAGTGAGGTCTGTATCAATACAAGGTCAACGGCAGCCTCGCAGCCATTCATAGACCAGGTCACTGAGCACACAACTGTAAATGCCTCCGCCCAGTTGGAATTCCTTAAGTTATTACTGTATCAATGAATGTTTCATTATCTCGGTAAAGAGTCAGTTCAAGAGCTGAGAAGATGTTGGCGTTGAATTTCCAAACGAAACCCGCAATAATGCAACGAATTATTCAAAATTATATTTGATATAACAAGCCCCAGATATGTCCAGAAAATGCACGTACTTAGATTTCAATAAGCGTCACAAAGTGTCCCCTTGCTCTTCTCTCCAACTTCAACATCATTCGTGTCTCCGAATACAGACAACTGACGTCACAAGATGTCCCCCAAATACTGCTCCTCAAGTATGGATAAACAGCGGCATTTACCCTCATTTGAAACAACGCTAATACTAGTACATGTGCATTGCAGTTTTTCTTGCTGCTACATAAGTTAAAGTGGTACTATGATCCAAGAATCATTTCCTTTTTTTCTTCAGATTTTGAAAGCGTGTTCGCTTAACACTTAACTGGCAAAATTTTGAGCTTTGAGTTTTATCCAAAGGCTGTTTATTTTGAGTGTAAGTTTGGGATTTCACTGTCTTCCATTACTCACGTTCAAAACTGACCGATTGGACCTCAGAGGGTTGGATCTAGAGAAAATGACGTCATTTACTCACCAGCTTAAAATTTCAGCGTGTAAACGAAATTTATTATATATGCAAAACACGGGTTTAATAGTCTGAAAGCCCGAAACTCCCGTGCTGCATATTAATTCAGCCGCGTACACACGCATTGCATTCTTAAACTAGTGACTCTTTGACGTCATTTTCTCCTGGACCCAGCTCTCTCAAAATTTTAAAGTTAGTGATGGCGGACCAATAAATAAGAAAATTCCAGTTAAAGTAAACAGGTGTCCTTTTAAAATCTGAATTTAAAACTTGGGTCAAATAGTGTTTAGTTAACATAGTTTTGAAATCCAAAGAAAAAAAAAGTTTTTTGTTTAAGAAACGCCTGCATTTCATCCACAGGAAGGGCAGGGGAGAGGTCGAGCATTGGTCAATGCAGTTGATAATTATGGACTGGGAGTTGCTGCCACATTAAATAAATCTACAAAGACTAGGACAGTCGCAACAAAGAACTTAATGCTAACCATAAAAAGGATTACTCCGGAAAGTCCGGTAAGATCATTTGTAGGTCTCGGTAAAAGCGATCATCGCAGAAATTCAGTTTAATTTTTTTTCGAAAAAAAGTATTTGTACCCGAAATAAATGATTTTTAGAATAGTTTTTGTCAATTTCCTTTGCGTCCTAACGTCAAAAACGCTTTGTTTCAGAACAGTGGGACAACCGCAACTCGTCACTGTGACAGTTTATCAAGATGGTGGCGCCCTTTTTAAGCGATTTTAAAATTATGTTTCTTCTTATGCCAACATTTTCTTTCAGGGAAGTTCACAAAAGTTTAATCAAGAAGATTGTTGCATCCGGTTTAAAATTATTTTCAGTAGGCGATGAGGTTCTCTTTAACCCGTTCCTCGCCGATAGTTGACAAGTCATGCTTTAGGCGACACAACAACAATATAGAGGATATTAGCGTCTGTTCTGCGGCATTTTGTAATAACGATTGCGGCATTTTGTAATAATGTGCGCATTGTGTAATAACGTGTGCAGCTTTTGTAAATAAATCTAACCTACGCATTTTGTAATATTTGTAAGTGTGCGCAAATTGTAATGAGGTCTTTCCAATGATGTTAATGTGGTAACCGACATCGCTGACCTTTATGGTTGTTGATTGTTAATTAGTATGAAATGAATACGTAACATTCATACTTATTTAACATTTACCTTAGTACAATTACTGAAGACTGTTCTTTTGCAAATTTTCTGATGTACGGGCAGCCAAAACCTTGTCCTTTGGTTCTCGACCTCGATCCGAGGATTTATTGATATTCAATATGGCGGATTTTAACTAAGGGAGTGGGCCATGAACCGTGGACTCAGAAATTGGGCCTCAGGGTGCAGTAGTTTACATCTTAATTCATTACACAGCGTTGTTTGCAGAGGGGGATGGGGGAATTTTAATTCTGGTCAATTACAAAAGAGTGCTGTTTTTGAAGTGTCCCTAAACGTTTTGACAAGGATTGAAGGCCACGAGCCACCGGTCGTAAAACCCCTGGGTCCGTGAGGGGTTGTTATAACACGGAAGAATGCATAGGGATATCTGGAGTCTACCATCTCTCCTGCCACGAAAGTACTGAAAGAAAATCGCAATTCTAAAACTTTGAACAGCAACTTTTATTACTTATTACAACGTATTTAACTTTAAACTTCATAGTACATGGTGCATTTTAAATAAGTTATTGTATCTTCCGGCAAAAAGCTGCTTTAACAGGTAACAGCATTAATTAACAAAGTATAGCAATAACAACAACCGAACACGTGCTGATACAGAAAAGCTACTAAAACTTAAACTTATGGCATATAACTCGAGCCATGCATGGTGCCAACCGTTGCTATTAATTATACGTCTGAACTCAAGGATCAATCCACTGGAAGGACCAAACTCCTTTATGAGCCGCCATACACTGATTATACCCGGGGATCCGTCTCAATGGTATATTTTCGGTAACAAGCAAGTGAAAGTATCGGCTCACTGGCGAAATCGAGAGAAAGCATTTCTTAGTCGCTGGAAAAGAATGCAGGGATCACTGGGCTTTGAAGATCGTACAGCTGTTTTAAAAATCATAGCAATTATCTCGCTTGGAAGGTGGTCAAATGAACTTGTCTTTTTTCTCCTTCTTTGCTGACGCATTATCATTCAAGTCCAATCGATACGTTTAATTTATCGGCTGAAAATCGTGGAAAACGCACCAAAAACGCTTCAATTTTGCAAAATTGTCTGGGGGGCATACCCCCAGAGCCGCCTAGAAGAATGGTCCCTTTGGCCCCATATCATGGTTACTGGTTGATCACGTGACAGACGTCTAGCTAAAACCTTGATTCACTGCATACCAAAAGAGAATTTTATTAAAAGGGGAAGGAATACATGGAATTGTTATTTCCCTAGACATCAAATCAAAAAATGCAACGCAACCCCATCAGTTGTGCAATAGCCGCTTACAGGAGTCTGTCGCTTATTAATGCGTCTGATACTTGGTTATGTTTCCTCCTGAGTGTAATTTTGACAGTAAAGCAAAACGACCGTGTGAAGGATACAAAAATATTTGTCAGGCAATCAGATTGTGGCTAGTGAAGATTAAGATTGCGACAGTAGAATATCCACCCCCCTCCCAAAAAGATAGTACAGGGCACTTGACTGCCAAAAATCCCTAGAAGTTAAAAAAGTCCCTCCCCTCCCCCTTCCATCACTTCTGTCGTCGTTAAGGATGGCATCCAAACATTTCGATTGAGAACCATTTAGGTTAGGTCCATCTACTCAGTATTCAGTTTAACGAACTAAGATACCCACAACAAAAACGAAACACTAGAGAAGCCAGAGAAAGAATAAACGGATAAAGGATCACAACTGCGGTGATCGCATCGTTTGTATTTCCGCAGTTACCACCATTCATTCTAAACGGAAGTTAACACAGTATTGTACAGTAGACAAAAGTGATTAGCGCTGTGCATTTAATCCCGACTCCTCTGTGCCCTGTGATACCTCATTACAATTTGCGCCAGACATTATCACAATTTGCGTACACTTACAAATACTACAAAATGCTGCAGCCCTTTTTACAAAATGCGTAGGTTGGATTTATTACAAAATGCTGCACACGTTATTACACATTGCGCACATTATTACAAAATGGCGCAATCGTTATTACAAAATGCGTCGTTATTACAATAAGCCGCAGAACAGCGTTCTTCAGATTGGAGTACGAGTTTCTGTACTGGGCACGCGCATTACGTTTAATAGAGAGAATTTTTTCGAAATTCGCGTGCTCAGAACTGAGAACCCGTTCTTGTACTCTTGAAGGTCGCTATGTATATGGCCGTGTGGGGATATGAATTCTATCTTCGAGTGCTGATAGTATCTCTCGCGAGTGAGCAGAGCAAACGAGTCCGAGATACTATCTACGCGTGGAGATTCGTATCCCCAAGCCGCCATGTAAGGTTCTGTTTATTATAATATAGATATCAATGAGTTATGTCCAGATTAAAAACAACGTGTTTTACTCATTCCCGAAAGGGCGAAAAAGTGGTCATCAACCGCTAAAACACTTATATTATGTAACACGATACTAGATATGAAAGTTATGAAAAACTAATCATGACAATGTTAAAAAGAATCATAAAAATGTTAATGTAGTAGAGAAAAATTATATAACAGGACAAAAGTCTCCAAGGAAGGAAGGAAGGAAAGAAGGGAGGAAAGAACGGAGGGAGGGAGGGAGGGAGGAACCTCACTTTTAATGGGTTAATCGTGTTAGTAACTATGACGACACCTACATCCTCACGTGTGAAGGGAGCTTAAGCAAGCGCGTTTTTGAGACGCGGACGGCAACCGGAAGAGAACCTTTCGCGTGCCAGGACGGTGGTGTCTCCAAACTTTTTATACTAATCATCTCTAATGGAGAAAAGATACTTGGCAAGGCAACTGTGGTTGTGTAAAGACAAGTTAAAAGGGGAAACAGCTCACTTCCAGTTGCCGTCCGCTTCTCAAAAATGCGCGTGCTTAATTAAGCTCCCTAATATCTTCAATGCGCACGGTGAAGATACGAGTTTTTTAGATAAAGGAAAATCCAAGTATTTCATCAATATCTATATAATGAAAAGCATTTCTATTTTCTTTCTTTTCCCGTTCAGGTGAAAAATGAGGGTCTGAACGTCTCTTACGAGCAAAGTTCCATCCGTCTGCCTTCAGAAGCGTTCCATTCGAGCGTTTCCCGTTTCGTGAGTGTGATTTATCTCACGCTGAATGATGTCTTCTCGCTGAACAAAACAAAATCTGAAGACGTGGGTACCTTACCAAACACCACTGTGGTCTCAGCGACTGTCCTTCCAGCTCCTCCGGAGAAATTTAATGAGCCAGTCAAGATCGTTCTTCAAAACAGAAGGGTAGGGTGCTCTTTTTCGCTTCAAAATTAATTCAAAAACTGCCAAATTTCGGTACCGTTTTTAAAAATAAAAAGGCCCCATATCTTTTAACTACAAACGTTAGACGTTCAATATCATCAGTGGAAATCTACTACAGTATTTGCTGGTTATTCAGTCTACAAATCAGTCAAATTCATGATAATTCTGGTGATTTGTTTGTTACGACATCACTTCGCCACTATTAGCTGCGACTCTAGAGATTATTTGCAAACCATGTTTTACTCAGTCTTCGGACAAGGTCCTCGTTAGTCCTGTTCCGGGACTCCTTCTTACCCCGCCCTGAAAATGGGCTTGGAACCTAGGCGGAAAAAGAGAGAGTCCTGTATTACTTGCAGGCGCATGCTCGGAATAAGCCAATCATATTGCATTAGATGCCAGGCTGGATATGTAAATAGAGGCAACCTTGAAACTCCGACAAAAAATCGTAAATTACTGTGTGATTTGCAGTGTCGAGGAAAGAGAACATCTAAATTATGCCTCGTCGTGACCAAACGAGAAGAAAAAACCCCGATCGCAGTGATGTTGGAAAATTATTGCCGAATAAATGTAACGACTGAGAGATCGCAATAAGTCGATACAAAGGCTGAATTAGTAAATATAGCATAGGATTTCACTAAGCGACAAAACAGCTCGGAGTCAGAATTTCATATTATCTGCATTACTTTACCTCTAACAATGAGTTTCAGAAGGAAAGTGCTTTTAAGTAGCAACAATAAAAGCAACGTGACACACGCTTTTACGTAGCATTTTTCATCCTTATTAATTAATATTCACGAACAAATTTTGAACAGAAAAAAAAATCGTGATAATTAACGTCCGAATAATCGATGTTTGACTGTGCATATATATGTATAAATTTAATAGGAACATCATTGCTTCATCTTTGCGTTATCAACACAAACTGGTATGTAAAGAAACAAATAGTCCAGGTTGTGATTCAATTTCGTTTAGCTTTTTATCTGACTTAATCAGGAATAATGCTCAGTTTTTCTGTCATGCAATCGTCTTTCAGTTTTTCCGATATAAAAATCATTCCAGTCTCAAGGTACGATTTTTCAGGGGAACCCAACGAATCTGTTTCTCACATTATCTGTTCCCCAGAGGAATCTTTCTGGCTGGCAAAAATACGGGTGTTTCGATGAGCTGGCTGGGAAATTTTGTTATTGATAGAGGTTTTGCCCGGGAATTACTGACTTTTTCTAGCTGTAGAAACTCTGAATACTGAGGACTAGAAGAAAAAAAAAAAAAAGGAAGGAACCCCTTCCCTCTCCCAGAGAATAGTCACAAACATACGACGGCTGGTCAGAGTGATTGCGCTTGCGGAAATACCTGTTTTGTCCCGGTTTTGTCGCTTTTGTTCGGTCGTTTTAGATCGGGGGATTTGAAAGCGCGCGAAATTCCTGGCTGGGAAACCAACCACTTTTATCTAGCTGGCTGGGAAATTTCTTGTGTGTCTTGCCGGGAAAAAGGAACAGATAATGTTTTCCCAGCAACACGAAAAACACCTGAAAATGCCTTAATAACATTTATTGTCATTAACTGGGGTATAATAATACATTTTACAACAAATTGGTCGTTGGGTGCCCCTGATTTTTGTCCCATACAACAAGCTTACGACAGTCCTACGACACAACTTTCGATTGTCCCAGGGTTTTAAAAATGTTTCAAGATGCTACGACATTTTTCCTGACCTACACGACAGTCGTAGGCCTGTAGTGAGTTTGTCGCATGCGTCAAAAGTAGTTCCGTCGAAATCGGCCCTTGCAAAACGAGATTTTCTGATGGTGCAGCTGACTTTAGAGAGACTTGGCATCGAGTTTACATGGAACGGCAAACGACACCGCCAGGCCGCGGCTTTTGACGAAAGTGTAAAAATTACTTTTATTGTTATTTATACTCTTTGTTTCGAAGCGTTTCTCGATATCTGTAACACACAAGAAATGAGATGAATTCGGACAAGCTTATTTGATTTCAGCAAAATTTAAACTTTATCCCAACGTTTAGCGTTTGCTTACCCTGGTGCCAGAGGTTTTTCTTCTCCTTCTCGGCTGCCGCGACAACGACGACAGCGATCAGTGAAAGAACAAAATTCTCTGGTTTCGGTTTCGGTTTCGGTTTCGGTCTCACTTCCATGTAATGTTTTCTGTCCAGTTGATGACTCTCGGTTCTGATTGGTAGATAGTCAAACATCCACGTAATCCAATTTGATGGGTTGGCATGATTGAAACAACCGAGGGGAAAGTGAGGGATATTTGTCACATTTATGGCTATATCTGAAGACGAAGACGAAGACGAAGACAAAGACGAAGACGAAGACGAAGACGAAGACGAAGACGAAGACGAAGACGAAGACGAAGACGAAGACGAAGACGAAGACGACGACGACGACGAAGACGACGACAAAGGAGGAAAATCTCTTGGACCAGGGTACCGTTTGCCGAAAACGCGATGATAAATCTTTCTTTTACCTCTCTTTTTTATCCTTTAGCTGAGCGATCCATCCGGGGCCTCATCAAAAGCAACATGTGTCTTCTGGCAAAAGGGAGAGGACGCAGTATGGAAAACAGACGGTTGCGAGCTGGTGCCAAGTGAATCTGACGCAAAGATGACTACGTGCAAATGTGATCACCTGACCATATTTGCGTCCCTCATGGATCCGTTTGACTCCACTGTAAGTTAACCAAAGATAGGAAATGCTCTACTCAGTGTCAAATTAACAATTCAGAAATACATATTTATTTGCCGGGAGTCCGTATGGGAAAAACCGTGCCTGAGGTCTTAAGGTTCCTTCGTTTGGAAACTTTCGCAACAATTTCAATTTCCCGCAATTAGCGCGACAAAATGTCGGACCGTGGTCCGTATCGTAAAGAGCTGGACCTGTTACGAGCACGCTATTGGCCAATCAAATTCAAAGATTTAGGATTCCAGCTCGCTGAGATGTTCAGAAAAAAATAATTTGGCGTTATTTCAAGTCTTCATCATGGCTTATGTTAAAACTAATTATCGGTCACGTGATCGCAAATCACGTGACCATTTCAACACACTGTGCACGAGTGGGCGTGACTCCTTTCAGGGACGAGAAACGGCTCTTTTAGTTTCAACTTCTTAAATTAAGGCACACTGTTGCTACGTAACATGAGCGTACAATTCATGTCAACATATTTCCAACGTCAAGTGAAACTATGATTCTCGCAGTTTTGAACGCAGTTTTAGCAATTGCTTAGAAAAGCCGAAAAAATTTAGGACTTCAACGGGGTTTGAACCCGTGACCTCACGATGCCGGTGCGACGCTCTAACCAACTGACCTATGAAGCTACTGACGTTGGGAGCTGGTCATTTATGGGTTCTGGTGTTCCCGTGATAAATGAGTTAACGAATGAAATGATATATGAAATGAATCAAATATTGAACTGCGGATATGAAATCAAGTGAAGCTATGATCCTCGCAGTTATGGAGGCAATTTTAGCAATTGCGTAGAGAAGCCTGAAAAAAATTCAGGACTTCAACGGGTTTGAACCCGTGACTTCGCGATACCAGAGACGCTCTAACCAACTGACCTATGAAGCCACTGATATTGGGAGCTGGTCATTTGTGGATTCAAATGTTCCCGTGATGAATGAATCAGTGAATGAAATTATATGATAGCGGAGCTCCGCGCGCCGAGCACCATGGGTAAGAAAATATAGTAAACCATCTGTGCGAGAAAATTTGGTTTTGACCACCGTACGTCCGTCCACCCCTCCATGTATGCCAATGTGACCAGTATCACCTGACCATATCGTGGCCATACTCCAATTCTCGTTGCAAGCGAAGCTGGCATGTTTCAATTGCTTTTTTTCTTTTCCGTTCGTTTGCTGAGGATTTGCTCGTTTTCTTTTAAAACTCATGGGATAATAGTTGAGCAATGAGTTTTCTAAAGAAGAAAGCGAAGAAAATGATTTAATTAAGCAGTAACCAGAAACAATTCGAAAACCTTTTATTTTCACTAAGCCTACAGCCAGTAAGAAAAAGCAGCCCGGCAGCTCCGCTTTTAGGCTTGGCTAAATCTATATATTATCAATCATATATTGAACTGCGGATATGAAATCAAGTGAAACTATGAACCTCGCATCCCTCACCAGTGGCGTATACCGTAAATGAGGAAGTTGTTGTTTGTTGTGTAAACTGTATACAGTAATGACGATTAATTTTGTACTTTATGCAGAAGCATAATTATTTCCATTTACACTATATTGCTTTCTGGGGTTAGAAACGCCAGCTCCGTTTTTAGCCTTGGCTCAATCTATATATTCCAGTGGATAGCGTTATCCACCTTTTGAAGAACCGAGACCTGGAATCCAACGCCAGCTCCACAATTCGTAAACGTCCTACTCGAGATAATTAAGACGGGGTCTTTTAATTCTTGAAGATAAGAATAACAGTTTAAACTAGTTTTTTTGTCTATTTTGAGATCGAAGAACCTGACAAAAAAGCCCTTGAAATGGTTTCAATTATTGGTTGCACCATCTCGCTGATTGCTGTACTTGTAACTATTGCTGTTTCTCTGGTGTTCTGGCGTGCAGTAAAAAGTCCGAGAGCTGAAGTTCTTCTCAACCTGTGCGTTGCAGTCGCATTGTCGTGCATATTTGTTATCGTTGAAGGATCGGCGAGGGGCAGCAAGGTATGTTTCAATATTCAGACGGTTTATCTCCTGTTTTTCACAGTTTGCGGTACAGTGAGGGGGGGGGGGGGGGGAAGGGGGTATCTTTCCTCCTTTATTTTCTCTTGGATATAATGAATGTAATGACAGTCCCACGCAGTTGTTTTCGTTTCCCGACTATCTGGGAGCCTGGAACAGCCTATGATCCCCTGTCCTCTAGGGACTTGTGAGACTTCTAGGCTATGTTTACTCCCGTTATATATTTTACCATCCAAATCTTTAGTTGTCTAAGAGAGTCGTCGAATTTGGCAGCGAATTGAAATCGATTGTTTTACAATGTTTCTATTATTGCCGGCAATATCCTTTCAAAAGAGAACATTGTTTAATAGTCGTCTTAGTTTTCCATTTTGTCTAGAAATCTCTCCCGCCAACGAAATTCAGTTATTTGATTTTTGCAAATAAGAGAGTGTTTCTTTGATAAATTGAGAGGAAGATAGATTGGCTTGATTCTTCATCCGGAATGCCAACATGGGCGCTGTGACGTCTTACGAAAACAAATGATTGGCCATCATGATTGACCGATTGTTCGATAAATTGATTGATTGACAGGCTGGATGCACTGTAGTTGCTGCTTTTCTTCACTACTTCCTGCTCTCTTTGTTTTCATGGATGCTGTGTGAGGGTGTGTTACTTTACATCGTATTGATTAAAGTATTTCGAGGAATCGCCGAGGAGAAAGTCAAATATTTCTACATTTTTGGCTGGGGTAGGTTTTCTCCCTCTCTCTCTCTCTCTCTCTCTCTCTTGATATAGCAATAAAATATTTTTTGCTAATCATACTTTCATATTTACTTTCTTTGTTTAGAGGCTCATGTTCACTTGAAAGAGATTGTGCGCCACCTTGAAATTCCCAAGTACGGAAAATCCGAAAATCACCAACCGCTGGAACTATTTTAAAAAAACGATACAAGCGCGCAATGGTATTTGGGTGAACGTGGGCCTTGAACACGTATATGAAGCGAAGTATTTCGAAAGTTCGGCATTTTAGAGACTTAATTAAAGTAAAAAAAAAAACAACAACAACAAACAAAAAAACAAAAAACAGTACACTAGCAGCCTTTGTGGCATGATTATGTGATTATGGTGCTGCAGTAAGAATCCCCCAACAGGAAGGGGTTTCTCTCCACTGACTCCACTAACTGAAATAGTAATCTCTAGTAAAGCGGGTAAGTGGGGGGAAATATTATGTGTGTGGATGGTGAGTTGAGGGAAAATCCTAAACAAAAATTAGTCTGTAAAATGAGGAAGAGGAATTCACAAAGCAAACTCTCAACCTCACAGTGGAGTTAGCAAAACATAACCAATTCTTCAGAAACAGCCAGATAGTAGTACATGTACAAGAAACTAAATCAAGTAAGAGGGATAAACAAACATTTGAACATGAAAATTATTCGTTCTTTAAAAATAAGAATAATTTTTCCTTTTCTCCAAACATTTGCAAAGTCTCCAGTAATCCTAAGCTGTGCTTTTCTTTGTTAAGAGGCTCATGTTCACTCAAAAGAGATTGCGCGTCGCCTTGACTTTCGCACAGACGCAAAATCCGAAAATCACCAACGAGTACCCAATCAAAACGCTTGAACTGTTTCAAAACAACGACAAAAGGGCGCAATGTCTTTTGGGTGAACATGGGCCTTGAACGCGTATATGAAGCGAAGTATTTCGAAAGTTCGGCAGTTTGCTTGCCGTGCTTATTTCACAGAAGACAAACTGTCTGGTTTTTTTTAACAGTCTTTTTATTTTTATAGCAATACATTTAACTTCCGGTGCAAGCATTTTCTACTGCACTAACATTACAGTACTTACAACTTGCATTACCATACTATACTATAATTACATACACCAAAAATCCAAGCTTCAGAAGAACATGTGAGACAAATGTAACTTACACACTGATCTGTAAATTGCTTTTATTTTTTTCCACTGCCCAATTTGCTGTTACGAAAAGCTAGGAAGGTTTCGAAATAGTAACTGCATGTTAAATAGTTTTGATATTCAAGATCACACGAGCGTAACTTCCATATGATGGTCCGTGCTAATCAGAAATATCTTGTAGTTTTTTTCTAAGTACTGTCAGTACTTGATAACTGTCCCTTACTCAGTAGCAGGAAAAAGCAATCCATTGATTTTTTGCTAACAACAAAACCTTCAATTGCCGCTTCTGTGATTCTAAATCACTATAACACGATGATTTCCCTTCTTTTAAAACAGGTTTTCCAGCCATCATCGTCGCCATCTCATTAGCCACTACACAAGCTGTGGGGTATGGTAACGCGCACGCGTGCTGGCTTGATGTTTCCAGCGGACTAATATGGGCTTTTATTGCACCTGCAATAACCGTCATTTTGGTCAGTAAAAATTTCTTACTATATGAATCTAAGAATACATATGAAACCCTCACAGCTAGCCTCCTCGTTCTTATAAACGGAAGCGTGGTTCTCACAAGAGACGCAAGCGATAAGTACAAGAACGCGCATGCGCTAGTGAGGAAGCCGCCGACACTCATAAGAACGCTAATTTTGGTTATTCTTATGCTTATCATATGCTTATTCTTATGATGGTGTTGTTTTAAGTGAGGACATGAGCGTAAGACTGTGAGCCAATCGATTAAATGAGTGTTGGGACGAGAGGGAATGGTCGCAAAATACGTTCTGCGCATTCGTATAATCCTGCGCCTATGTTGGGGGTGTCCCCAACATAGCACGAAGCTTCTTATGCTTATCCTTGGATCGCCAATGAGGACTAGGCTTAAATGGTCGCGTTCATACAGTCTTTCGTTTATTCGTTCATTCAGTCTGTCAATCAGTAAATCATTGATTCTTTGATGATTTCATTTCGTTCGTTCCTTCAGTTCAGTTCATCATTCATTCTTTCATAAATTCATTTTACTCGTTCAGTCAGTTATTCATTCAGGAATTTGTTGATTCGTTGATTTAGGAATTCGCTGATTGATTGATTGATTGATTCATTGGATCATAATGTATTCCCCCCTCCTCAAATTTTGTAGAAACTATATGTAGCTCAAAGTTCGAAGACTTTGCCATCCCATATAAGATCTAAAGGCCACACTGTTAATAGATTGTGAACGGTCCCTTTCACAGGTAAATATCGTGGTATTCATCTTAGTTATTCGTCAAATGATGGGCACGAGACGCGTTCAAAACAAGACACAAAAAGAGAAAGTCAAAGTTGGTGTCAAGGCCTCCGCGGTCATTCTTCCTTTGCTTGGAATCACGTGGCTGTTCGGACTCCTTGCCTTCAATTCAGCTACTATCGCTTTCAAGTATATTTTTGCCATCGCCAATTCTCTGCAGGGCCTTATGATTTTTATTTTCCATTGTTTGCTAAATAAACAGGTAAGAAACCAAACTCCGCTGCTTATTTATTGTAAATATTGGTCGAATATTGTTTTCTGTTTTGTCTGTAGCAATCTGTGCTTTGGGAGTTAAAATGATAATGTGCTGGCATACGCATCGTTTAGTGTTTAAACTCGGCAGATTCTCACGATTGACTATTTTTCGCGGCCTCGCGGAGCGTATATCTATATATATTTTTTACCAAAATGTTCCCGCATACTGGAGAAAGTGTGTCTGTCTCGCAGTGCGTTTCTCTTAGCTTTTTTCTCGCGTATGCAGCGGACTTTACTTCTTCTGGTGTCCGAAGCTGTAAATAGAGAGTTAAACTATTGGAATAGATGCAGACCTCTTTCTTCTTCAGGAGCCCTAATTCGCTAGGAGCTTCCTGGTTTTCTTTAAACGTATTGCTACTAATATCATGATATCATGATTCTCCTTGTTGACTGGCAAATTTAAAGCGCGGAAGAAATTGAATACAAAATAAGCGCGATCATAATTGATGTTCCGGAATGCATATTTTGATAAACTCCCGAGCCTCTTATAGTAATGTTTCTCGTGACGTCATCCACTGTTGTTAATATGCCAACCAGAACCTAATTGGTTGTTGAAACAATAGGGCCGTTAAAACGAGAGAAAATAAGCCGCGGCTTACTCTGGCCGCAGCGTACATAATACGCGGAAGGAACTATTTATACGAATGTAAACTCTCAGGCCAGGATAAGCCGCGGCTTGAGAAAGCCGTGAACGTAGATTTTGTACCATTTTTATACGGGGTGTTATCGTCTTATGTAAGCCACGGCTTATTTTCTCTCGTATAAACGGCCCTAATGACTTCTT
>NC_090886.1:10349546-10359546 GCF_036669925.1 Montipora capricornis | reverse complement strand
AATAAAAGCGTTGATGTTGTCATCAGGATTCAATGGAGCCAAAGGCAAGAGGCTAGTTTCAAATTGTGTAAACACAAAGGAACAATTTTTTTGATTCAAATCAGAGGATTGGAATAACAATTATTTGAATTTTCGTTTGTTCAAAACGATGGATTATTTTCATGAACCTCAATTCTGTTATATTGTTAAATACGTCGAATCTATAGGCTGTGGAGGACACACTAGATACTGTTTGCAGAAGCAATAGCTGTGCCCTTGGAATATTATAATAATTTCAATAGAGAAAATAAACTAGAACCAGATTGAACTTACCTCCCAATCCGTAAAAATACTAGACTTAAGTCTTTTTTTTTCTCCGGATAGGATGAAACTTCGAACTCGAAACTAGCAAATACAACGCCGCGAAGAATAACCTAGATTTTTTTGAAGTTTGGCAAAATAGATTCCTATAGTTTGCAGTACTTATTGGAAATTTAGGCTAAATAGGTTCTTAATTAGGTTCTTATTAATTTTTATGAAGAAGGATACTGATGTTGATTACAAGAAATTGCTATAAATGGTACTTGTCCTTCATAATAGGCACTTATTTACCAAATTTTCTGCTCTCTTGTGAGCTAACCCAGTTAAATACGTTTTTCGGTTATGCATGTTGCATTTATATATATTTTATAATTATATTTTAAAGCATCTTATGCAATGGCCAAGGACACAAACAAGCAGAAAACCACCTTTATTGTAGAAAACAAACATTTCTTAAATTTTTATTCTTGTTATTTTTTTTTAATTGTTGCATTTTACATTATTTTTTCAGTACTGCAATATAAATTTCCCATATTAAAGCCAGACTTTTGGTCTAAATGTTTATGAAAATGTAGTCTAACCCCACATGTAAGAACCTGTTGATTTTTCTTGGCTAAACTGGCTCTTATATTTTGGAGTATTAAAATAACAGATTTCTGCCAGAAGGTTCTTGAATCCTAGATTTTTCTTCGCGGCGTTTTATTGTTCAGCTGCTCTTTCCGCGCAGCCACCTGATGAACTTTGAAGAGATTGATTAGGCGAACCATCAACATCTAAGACTTGAAATTTCATGAACCTCCTATTCTGGACTCCAGACTCCAATCTGATGTGTACTGCCCCTTGAAAGTCCGGCCGGTTGACAACACTTCTCTCCTGATTTGCCCGAAGGACGAAAGTTTTCGTTTTAAATCATCCCACCTCTGACTGTTTAATCCAAATAAGTACCATTTACTGAATTGTTATTAGCATAGAAATCCTATCATTGCTAAATTTACCATTTTGATAGCCACCGAAACGGGACGTGACGTCACACCGGCATGAGGACTGACCCAACGGCGTCCTTAGAGACACCCCCTCCCTCCTGCTGATGATGTACAAGCTAACTGACGTTCATTCTCTTTACAAGTCAACACTGATGAAACATGTGACCATTCCCCTCCTCCGGTACTCCCCACTACCACCAACACCAATACCAGAAGACTACTCAACTCCACTTGAAGAAAATAAAGCAAGTGGGGAGCAGGCGATTGATCTCACTGCACTGCGCCAGCCCTCCCAACAATGTGGCCCGGGGTCGATTCCAAGAGTTGGGTTGAGTTTGTTGGCTCTCTGGCTACTCCGGTTTTCCCCTCTCCACAAAAACCAATATTTGATTTGATTTGATTTGAATTCATTTCATTAATGTCCCCAATTAGTGCTCTTGTGCTAAATCCATTAACACTTAAGGTGGCTCAAACCAGTGTCAACACTTGAAAGAAACGTTCTCATTAGAAGGATTGACACTACAACACTTCATCACTTAACAGCAATGTTATGGGTACTATATCAAACACCAATTATTGCTAAAAAAGATTTGTTCATTTTTGTGACGTAAAACGTTACCGTAGCAACAGGAAAGCCTATACATACATACATACATACATACATACATACATACATACATACATACATACTTAATTGACCGCTCCATAGGGGCTTTTCAGGGCCAATGAATCAACGAAACGACAGAACACAACAACTACAACTGTTAAGAATCTCAACTGGCCGGAGGCAAACCAGTTGGCTATTTACAAGTGCAGCTGGGAATTTGAACCAGGGACTACAAGGATCAAATTCAATGAGTGGTCAGAGCGGGTCTTGAACCCGGGATCTCCGGATCTCAAGGCAAGCGCCCTAACCACTGGGGCACACTGCCTCCTGCAAGAACACCCCATATTTTGGTTTTACCTGCTCGTATCTCAACAACGAATTCGGTGACCCCCATTTTTTATTTCTGAAATGTGATCAGCATGCCGGAATAAAACTTTCTGCAAATTTAAATTAGCTCTGAATCCGCTGGACAGAATTCTTTGCAGAGGGTTTTATCTTGGCCTGCTTATGACTTTTGTGCAATAAAAAAATGGGGCCACCGAGTTCGTTTTTCAGATGTGAGCAACTAAATCCAAAATATAGCGTGTCTTGGCAAGGCATTCCTGTTGCCATGGTAACTTGTTACGTCACAAAACTGACTGCATCTTGTTCAGCAATAATTGATGTTTCACATGGTACCATAACATTTCTGTTATGTAATAAAGTGTTGTAGTGTCAATCTTTCTAATAACAAGGCCTCTTGAATGTGTTGAAAGTGTATTCTTCTTCTTCTTCTTCTTCTTCTTCTTCTTCTTCTTCTTCTTCTTATTATTATTATTATTATTATTATTATTATTATTATTATTATTATTATTATTAGGCAGTGTTCTCAAAACTCAAAAGATACTACTCCACTCATTGATAGCTCAACTGGTAGAGCAGTGCACCGGTATCACTGTCAGAGGTTATGGGCTCAACTCAGGTCTTTCTTTCGTCACTGCTTAAGTAGCGTTCACAGCTGTGCGGTGATATCAAAGCCAATTGCAACGATGGAACAATGAGAGCGAATGCAAAGACGAGTTAGATTTTAATGTGACGGGCGTGGTGTGACCGTTTTTAGCCAACCAAGTGCTGGCACACGAGCCGCTCCTTTATAAGTTTGTTGAGACGTGCTGGGATGGTGACTTCCTGCTATTGTGTATATTGAACTGTGAATAATTTCATAGAGTAAATACAGTAGTCAAGAGACCAAATCGAACGAGCATATTAGCCACTGAATTGAGCCAGCGTGTTCCCTCCCACTTTCGTCATAATTTTCACAGTGCCGTCATCAAATTCTAAAATCAAAACCGCGAGGTCTACCGTATGTTTATCTATACGGGGTTGAAGATGACCTATAAATAAATTTCTTTACAAGTTACCAGTTCCGTAACATTTTCGGTTTTAAAAATATTATACAGCATTTTGAATTTTAGAACTGCGACTTGCGTTACACCAGATACTGAAATCCGCTTTTGATTGAAAAAATGTTTCTCGTTATGATACTCCGTAGTTTAAACGTTTCAAGTATATTAGGAGATGTGTTTATACTCATGTGCACTCGTGAGTGAAAAGTATGCGCTTTCATAGCAACGTTCATTTCTTGTCGCCAGGTGGTACACCGACATGGCTGCTCCTTACAAAACTCTATAACGTTGACCTTACACGCTTCGGCAAATAACTCAGAAACAATGAACCACAAAGACCTCAGACTTGGTAAGGTTGTTTATGCATTAGTCTTCTACAAAATCCGTTCTTGTTGTACGGCTTCGGATCTATTTCTTATGTCGTGACATTGAAAACGATACTTTTGAAGCTTTCCAGCCGATGCTCATCCTAATGACCCTTAATGTTCGTTTCGATTTTACGGTAAGCTTCCATATATTACGAAATATAGGGAAAGATATTTACAACGGAGAATTCCCCATTCTTCACATGGAAGCTTAATCCTTACGTTCAGAACAAACAAGAGGCTACAATTAGCCTAAACTCGGGCCTGCAAAAATACATTGGTGTATTGTTAGTTTTTCCGCGGTCGGCCCGCAGGGATTAGTGTAAAGGACCGCGGAAACTGTGGTTTCCGTTGCCATCAGTTTATCCAACAATTTAAATAATTCGAATTTAGCTACAATCTTGGACAGAATAAAATGGAACAGAAATGCCCCATTCCCCACCAAAGCAAGGATGAAGCCGCGTGAAGGCCAAAACGCGCCATTTTCCCATCACTGATTTTGGGGGGAGGGGCTGTCTCAATTTTCCATTTAACTTGTCCAAGATTGTAGGCTGAAGTATGTACCGCAAGTATTTACCACAAGCTTTTCCGCCTTGGACAGGGGCCGTACTGTGGCCATATTTTTTTTATGTCGCGTCATATGTTGTCCCACAAATATGTCACGACATTTACGCCACGGGAGTCTTGGAGGTCGCACGTCTGGGACATAAATGATATTTGAAACCGGACTGTCAACTCTTAATATTTCACGCGCGAAAAGAGCTTTTTACATCGAGGTTTTCGTTATAACGAACCCTTGATTTAACGAACGAATTTGGCCGGTCCCCAGCGACTTCGTTAAATCGAGGTTCCACTGTAGCTACAATCTTGGACAGAATAAAATGGAACAGAAATGCCCCCTCTCCCCCAAATCAAGGATGAAGGTGCGTGAAGGCCAAAACGCGCCATTTTCCCATCACTGACTTTGGGTGGAGAGGTGGTCTCAATGTTCCATTTAATTTGTCCAAGATTGTAGCTGGGCACATGTGTTACCTTTGAAGAATTGCGAAAATTCGATTTTTGCCGGTATGTCAGATTTGATTGACATTGCGGCCGAAGAAAAACATAAAAATGTTATTTTAAGGCCATCAGACAAGATATGACCTGCTTCGAGGCAGGGCATCGGCTTTTTTGATCTTTAGGTCCTTCGGATATGGTTATGTCTCGATTACGGGGCCTAGGACCGTACTGAAGACCTCGGGCACCTAAGCCTCAAAATATTTCCTTACAATGCTAGGCCAAAGTTGAGAAGCAAGGTATCTTTATATGCCACTTGCACTTTCTTAACAGAAATGGACACTGCTTTGATTCAAATCCTTTTTCTTCATGAGAGATCGTTGGTTAGCATCATGGATCATGGTTAGCATTTACATTTCAAGGAAAAATATTCCTTGTCATACTATCGTTGGTTTGTGCCCTCCCATAAGCACAAGCAGTCCTTCGAAAAATGTAAGTATCTCTGCGGGCTCTGGTTTTGCGGGACCTACCCTACCCTACCCCTCTATTTCTTTTTGGGGGGAAGGGAGTTTATTTTTATAGTTAACTTTAACTCGAACTCCAACTCGAAGCGCAACTCGAAGTCCAACTCGAAGTCCAACTCGAATTCCAACTCGAACCCTAACTCGAAGTCCAACTCGAAGTCCAACTCGAAGTCCAACTCGAAGTCCAACTCGAAGTCCAACTCGAACTCGAACTCGAACTCGAATCCAAACTCGATGGTTCGGGATTCCCGTCGCGACAAAAGGGTCGCACTTGTTGCAGGCACGCGATGACAGATTTTATGTCTAATGTAAACACCAAAAGCGTTAGTGCGACCCCTGGCTTGGTTGCTGAGAGTGTTAGCATCACGTT
Organism: Montipora capricornis; assembly: GCF_036669925.1. Taxonomy (NCBI): domain Eukaryota; kingdom Metazoa; phylum Cnidaria; class Anthozoa; order Scleractinia; family Acroporidae; genus Montipora; species Montipora capricornis. Next base: position 10,354,016 of record NC_090886.1, on the reverse strand, counting down.
TGTAGAATTTTTCAAGCTCTTTGACCAATCATAGCTAGGCAAGAGCATATATGCAAACGCCAGTTTTTGAGAGAGCTAAGAGAGTTGGCTGCCGGCAACGGCAGAGTGCTGGAGTTCCATGCCAGAATAAAGAAGTTAAAACTCTGAAGCTGTGTCTAAATAATCTGTCCCGTAACAGCCGTCATAGTTGTCACTTTTAGTCCTGTTATTGATGTATAGGTTACCATTTGTCTAAAAAACAGCTTGCTTGGGTGAGAAAGCGTGGTCCATTTTTGTAGGTTTTACTCAAACTGTTTGGGAATATCCACACTCAAAATTAAACACTCGAAACTTGGACTGTATATCCTTCTTTTATTCCCAACAATAATCAACGTTCGCTCACACCGTACATACATTCCAACTCTCAACAACTCTTTCCTGTTTTGGCATTTAAAGGTATAAGATATCTATTATTCGCATATGATAAGTACATGTCATATTTCTTATCTCCTAAAAACACATGGCGCTCCTTACGTTCAAAAGCAATTAACTGAAAGCAATTAACTTATCAAAATACATCCTTATCTCTTTAAAATTGAAATACATCAAAGTTTCTATCATCTTTAAGGGAATCCCGAACCATCGAGTTGGACTTCGAGTTCGAGTTCGAGTTGGACTTCGAGTTGGACTTCGAGTTGGACTTCGAGTTGGACTTCGAGTTGGACTTCGAGTTGGACTTCGAGTTAAAGTTGACTATAAAAATAAACTCCCCTCCCCCCAAAAAGAAATAGAGTGGTAGGATAGGGTAGGTGCCGCAAAACCAGAGCCCGCCGAGATACTTACATTTTTCGAAGGACCGCTTGTGCTTATGGGAGGGCACAAACCAACGATAGTATGACAAGGAATATTTTTCCTTGAAATGTAAATGCTAACCATGATCCATGATGCTAACCAACGATCTCTCATGAAGAGAAAGGATTTGAATCAAAGCAGTGTCCATTTCTGTTAAGAAAGTGCAAGTGGCACATAAAGATACCTTGCATCTCAACTTTGGCCTAGCAATGTAAGGAAATATTTTGAGGCTTAGGTGCCCGAGGTCTTCAGTACGGTCCTAGGCCCCGTAAAACGAGGATGCGTGATGCGTGACTGTGACGCTGTCCAAGTGGTCGTCTTGTGTTACACGTGTTTTCAAGGCATAAGCGGGTTTGATACGAGGTCCCCACGTGGTATGATACGAGGTCTCGTCATCAGCCTGGTTGGTCTTGTTGCTGGCCATCGTGGAATTGGCAATGGAACGGCAGGTTTAATTTAGTTTATGAAGACTTTATTTTCGAATGCAAATTAACGCTGAAACATGCCCGGTTTCAGCGAGGAAACAACAGCAACAATAGAGATAACTTCGTCGCCAGAGGAGGTGTGTGTGGGGGGGGGGAGGACTGACTCCCATATGAAACAGACGGGGATGCTCGTCGTCTCGCTTAGGGGTGTAAATTTTGGATTTTGGTCTCGCTTAGGGTGTTCCGGGCAAAGCGCGAATATTTTAAGGTCTCGTTTCGGGTTCCGCAAATAAACACAGAATTCAACAAAACAGAAATTCAAATTTTCTTTTTAACTTGTTTTTAGGGGTCAAAATTTGCTTAAGCCACGCCCAGATTGGTCTCCTTCAGGGTTCACAAAAAGCTTGAGCCACGCCCAGATGGTCTCCTTTAGGGGCTAAATTCAAAATTTCCGACGAGCATGCCCAACTGTTCCATATGGGAGTCCCCCCCCGCCCCCACCCCCGGGCCGGAACAATGATGCTGCTGGTATATGTTAAAACAATAGTGATCTAATCGGCTTCATATATAAAATGGGGAATATAAAAGCAAAAAGCGACACGAGGTGGGTTGAATTTTTTGAAGGTATATCGATATTTCGGCTGGCCAAACCAGGCTTCCTCAGGTACAATAAGCATATTTCAAGCATATGTAGCATATTTTAGTAATATGTTCCGGAAACACAGTGAAACACAGTGTAGATAAGCTTATATTAAAAAATAATCACATAGCATAGAACGGAACAGTCTGATTCTTCGTGGATGTTCAGACCATTGGGATCAATTGTTCTGCCTTTTTGGATTACAAAATATTACTTCTGTGGCCTTACGGATAGAGTCTCGGATGGAAGAGAATTTTTCGATGGGTATTAATTGCATGTCGTTGGCGGTGTGTTGTTAGGAGATGACAGGAAATGTTCTGCGGCTGCGGTAGGTTTAGATTTTTAGTTAGGGTTGTCTATAGGGAGGGGGTTGCACTAGTACGAATTTTATTTGTTTTGTTTTAAATTGGGTCAAAATTGGAGTTTTTCCTAATCACGCGGCGAGCAAAATTTGGAAAAATTTGTCAGTGGACCAAAAATATCAAAGACGCCGTAGTGCGGGGCAGGCAGATTTTTCCAAAATCGCCCAAAGAAAACAAAAATTCATTAAACATGTCAACTGCGTGTTTATATAAAAAAATTGATGCACTGTATGCCTTCACTGGTAAGCGCACGAAAACCAAGAGAACACACTGAGGCGCTCAACATAAGTCTAACTCGATCTTCAACTCGAACTCGAACTCGAACTCGAGTCCAAACTCGATGGATTATTTCTCCCGCAAATAACGTCTTCATTTTTTTTTCTCTACAGTATTGTTTTGAAAGCAATTTTTGTGTTTCAATTTTAACAGGCCCTTTACAGGTAGACCATCATGTGACCTACTTTTCATAAAATTGTGGGCTATAAATTAAAGAATACCGGAAATGGAAAAAGCATGTGACAAAAGGTACCACACATTGTTGAAAACCTATATCCCTGCTCTATATTTTAATGTGTCAGCAATTTTATTACTTAAACCACATGAAAAAAAAAAAATGAAAAATCCCAATATTGCCCCGAATTCCTGTTCCTGTTCTTCGCCCAGCTTATACATCTCTTTGCTTATTAACATTAATAATAAATAATAATTATACATTATTATCAATTATATACTTGCGTTTTAATTATTAACTCGAAGTGCAACTCGAAGTCCAACTCGAAGTCCAACTCGAAGTCCAACTCGAAGTCCAACTCGAACTCGAACTCGAAGTCCAACTCGATGATACCTAACTCCCCATCTTTAAATACAAATACCGGCTAAATTAAAAGTTATATATATATTTCGCCTTTATACTTATTTATTTATTTATTTATATATATTTTATAATCATTCGGTACACAGCTTCAATGCAAATAAGTGTCAACCTTTTGAATTCTGTGTATAATAAAGTTATTATTAGGGCCGTTGTGTTGCGTTACGTAACGCGGTATGTTTCCCAACACAAACGAGCAGAATTTTCTCCACCAATAAAATTTGTCTGCTTTGCTGGAACCTGTTAAAATGATAGTTAGGTTCTGTTTGGCATATTACTGTAGTAACAATAGGTGACATCACAAGAAACATCGCTATATCATTAGTTGTGAGGAGTTTCGAGCACACGCTCTCGGAGCCCACATTCAGATTTTACACTAATCCACAGTTCCCACAATTCCATAATGCACGATGCCGTGTGTGACCAGCCAGAAGCTGCTTGGCATCGTTCTGACATACTTGAGGTGGGTCTTCGTTTTAGATCAGTGGGTCTTCGTTTTAGATCAGAGGGTCTTCGTTTTAGATCAGTGGGTCTTCGTTTTAGATCAGAGGGTCTTCGTTTTAGTTCAGTGGGTCTTCGCGTTAGATCACAGGGTCTTCGTTTTAGGTCATAGGGTCTTAGGTCTTCGTTTTTGGGTCTTCGTTTTAGAAACACCCGCCGTTTCCGTTGCTATCAGTTTATCCAACAATTTAATTAACTCAAATTTAGCTAGGCTGAAGTGTGTACTGCAACTATTTACCACAAGCTTTTCCGCCTTTTTTGCTGAAAGTGTTAGGATCAGGTTTGTATAATTTTCCAAGCTGTTTGGCCAATCATAGCTAATCAAGAGCATATATAAACGCCAGTTGTTAAGAGAGCTAAGAGAGAGTTGTGCTGAAGATCCATGCCAGAATAAAGAAGTTAAAACTCTGAAGCTGTATCTACAAAATCTGTCCCGTGACAGCTGTCATAGTTGTCGCTTCTAGTCATGTTATATAGATTACCATTTGTCTAAAAAACAGCTTGCTTGGGTGAGAAAGCAAATGGTGTGGCCTTTCGAGGTGGTCTATTTTTTCTAGGTTTTACCCAAACGAGTAGAATTTTCTCTACCAATGAAATTTATCTACTTTGCTGGAACCTGTTAAAATGAACACAGCGGTCAAATGAGTGCGCATGTTCAAGCCACGCGCGTGCGATTTTGGCGCGCGTGGGAATGGTTTGCACAATTCCATAGAAACAAGTACGCGTCAAAATGGCGGCAGATTTAAATTTCGCGGTATTGGTTTTCAATTAGCGGGGATAAGGTGGAGACAAAACAGCTAAGGTTTTTACTTTAACCACAGCTCTTAAAGGGACGTCTCT
>NC_090886.1:10342046-10344546 GCF_036669925.1 Montipora capricornis | reverse complement strand
TATTAACAACTAGACCCTCCGTGAGGGTACACTGGGTTGCCTGTGGTACGTGCACCGTTCTAGACAATTTTTTTCAAGTTGGGGGGTCCATGAGGAGCTTAACTTGGGTCAGGAATGTGGGTCCCCGCTGTTAAGGTAAAAAAAATTACCAAAATCTCAGTGGGAGTTGTAACAAGACTCACACTAAAAAGTCAGAGCAAGAGACAAAGGGAGAGAGAGAGGTGTTAATCTCGACACATTTGTTGGGCCGACTTCGTCAAAGTAACGACGACAAATATCTCAAATTACTTTAAATTAATTTTGAGTGACGTGTCAAAATAGTCCAGAGGCACAATAAATCAATCTGAAATATTTTCTAAAACACGGTTTACAACGGCCAGCATCATGCAATTAAAAAATGAAAAATTATTTCTTTATTCTCTTTATTTCAAATTAATTTAAACACAGGCAAATAATATGTTAACTTTCAGGCTACCGAGATGCAACTTGTTTTGCCTGGCATACACTTTTCTCAACAGCAACGGTGAATTGGTTCTTTTCTGATTTTAAAGCAATCCATTTTTAAGTTTTATACTTATGGAACTCGATAACTGAGGAATAAAACTCAACAGCTATTACACTTTCGAACATCTGCTTCCCTAATTCTCCGGTTAAACATGAAACGTTAGTGATGTATTGGTGTATTTGTTAATTTAAACACAGGCAAATTATTTCTTAACTTTGAGGCTGCCGAGATGCCACTTGTTTTGCCTGGCATACACTTTTCTCAACAGCAACGGTGAATTGGTTCTTTTCTGATTTTAAAGCAATCCATTTTTAAGTTTTATACTTATGGAACTCGATAACTGAGGAATAAAACTCAACAGCTATTACACTTTCGAACATCTGCTTCCCTAATTCTTCGGTTAAACATGAAACGTTAGTGATGTATTGGTGTATTTGTTAATTTAAACACAGGCAAATTATTTCTTAACTTTGAGGCTGCCGAGATGCCACTTGTTTTGCCTGGCATGCACTTTTCTCAACAGCAACGGTGAATTGGTTCTTTTCTGATTTTAAAGCAATCCATTTTTAAGTTTTATACTTATGGAACTCGATAACTGAGGAATAAAACTCAGCAGCTATTGCACCTTCGAATATCTGCTTTCCTAATTCTCCGGTTAAACATGAAACGTTAGTCATGTTTTGGTATATTTGTTAATTTAAACACAGGCAAATTATTTTGTGAGTTAACTTTCAGGCTACCGAGATGCAAATTGTTTTGCCTGGCATACACTTTTCTTAACAGCAACGGTGAATTGGTTTTTTTCTGATTTTAAAGCAATCCATTTTTAAGTTTTACACTTATGGAACTCGATAACTGAGGAATAAAACTCAACAGCTATTACACCTTCGAACATCTGCTTCCCTAATTCTCCGGTTAAACATGAAACGTTAGTGATGTATTGATGTATTTGTTAATTTAAACACAGGCAAGTTATTTTGTCAGTTAACTTTCAGGCTACCGAGATGCAACTTGTTTTGCCTGGCATGCACTTTTCTCAACAGCAACGGTGAATTGGTTCTTTTCTGATTTTAAAGCAATCCATTTTTAAGTTTTATACTTATGGAACTCGATAACTGAGGAATAAAACTCAATAGCTATTACACTTTCGAACATCTGCTTCCCTAATTCTCCGGTTAAACATGAAACGTTAGTGATGTATTGGTATATTTGTTAATTTAAACACAGGCAAATTATTTTGTCAGTTAACTTTCAGGCTACCGAGGTGCAACTTGTTTTGCCTGGCATACACTTTTCTCAACAGCAACGGTGAATTGGTTCTTTTCTGATTTTAAAGCAAACCATTTTTAAGTTTCATACTTATGGAACTCGATAACTGAGGAACTGGGAAATTTAGAATGCCCAATCGAGCTGTGTAAAATTCGTCGCTTTAAAGATTCCGGGTATTTATTTTTCATCGCCTAACTTGTTTATCCAATTGACGTTCCATTCTTGAGCTTCATAAGGGCATATTTTGTTTAAAGATGCACTAAAACCCCATTTGCGTTACAATGACTTTCAACGCCATTCCAGGTTAATAATTAAATGTCCTCCCGTGTGCACCAGAGAAATCTACGCATTACCCCAGCCCCCTCAAACCTAACAAAATACTCACAGAAGACTCTATGCACAAAGACACCACTAAGCAGGGGAGTGACAGGCAAGACTTTTACCGACACGGAAAAAAATTGAAAAACGACGAAACGCTACGCAGATTCCGACTGGGTTTAGCAACCCAGTAAAAATTGTAAAGGTGCATTTCTTCGTAAACACAACTGTGCTGTACAATTTAATGGCAGTTCATACATACTATTGTACTTTGAAAATGGAAACAGGACAGAATAAATTCAATCGGTTAGCCGAGGCTTACACTTCTTGATTTCTTACGATGGTTTTGACAGCGACCTGTGAAAACTTTCCCTCCTGATTCCTGCAACTCTTTGAGAGATTTCGGAA
>NC_090886.1:10324546-10337046 GCF_036669925.1 Montipora capricornis | reverse complement strand
AAGTTTGTTACTATCTGAATGTTTTTGGGTTAGAGTAAAAGGATATTTGTCACGCAAATTATGTAATTTCATGACACTCAAAATTCGCAAAAAGCCTTTGTTTCATGTAAACAATCTTCGCACTAGCAAGTCGTAGCAATAAATTGGATTAACCACGAAGTTAAAGAAATATTATTGGCTTTCCAAATAAATTTCATCTTACACTACAATGACAAAATCATTTGTCAGAGAAATAAAATTCCTGTTTCCTCGCATGCACGTATGCAAATTTGTTAACTCATTTTCACCGCAATTCCCGCAAAGTTTTTCTTCTTTCAAATACATTGTATTAGCAAAAATATTATTTTTCGTCAAGCGTTGCATCTTTTATGTTCAAATAACCGCTAAAAATGAAGATTTTTTAACGCTCTATCCGTAGATATTTTTTCATAATTCAAATCACAAAAATAGCAACGCACGCAACAAATTTACTCGCATTTACCTCTTCGTCGAATTCTAATGCTTAACACAGGAATTTTTAGTTATTGCGAAAAATCTTTCTCTCTTTGTTAGCAATCATCCTTTCAAATTTCAGAGAAATCGACCGGTCCGCGAATCATATTTTACGAGTTTTTTTCAATGGGATGTCAAAATTAAAGGCCAAGTGGATGTTATGCATACTACGGGAAGTTCGGGCGATCAAGTTGCGCGTGTGACCCGTTATAAATACTTTTTCACAAAATTTTCCCGAATCGTCAAGTATCACCATAGGCAGCCTAAGCTCGGGTCACTACAGACAGCCGTTGAGAATTTAAACGCATTATAAGACTTTGTAAGGGAAATAAAATACCGTCGATTATGAAGCCTAAAAAATGCTCAATTTAACGCTCATTCAATAAAATGAATAAAAATGACTAACCTCTGGCCCACGTAATGGTCGCCTTTGATAACATGTTTTGTTGCTCGAAGAAAACCCCGCAGAATATTCAAATTTTGCTCTTTGTTTTGTCTGTTGATGTCCCGTCGCGTCGCCTCGCTTTGTCATTGGTCGCTCATAACCATGGAGCTGTTCGAGAAGCCACTGTGGGGATGGGGTAAGTGTTATACATGAAATGACTGTAACTCACCGGGTGGAGTTAATTTGACCTCGGACCCAAGCTCCGTGTCCTGTTCGGTTATCAGGATCTGTGGAATCGAAGCAGAAAATGCTCATTTCCAGCCAAGTACGTGGGGATTTTTGACGACGAAACATTCACGGAGGTTCGCAAATGATGTGGCTTTAGCTTTGTGTGAAAAAAATCGCGGCTGGGATGGATTTTCGAGTCGCAAACCGCCTGTGAGCTGACAACGGTCGAAATCTTAGTGTGCAGCCTTGACTTCGTCTTTAATAGAACATTGAAAACAAGGACTTCCCGAAACGGTAAAATAAGCTCCAAAAAGCACAAGAATACACCAGAGGTGCGTCATTTTTATTCATTTTATTGAATGAACGTTAAATTGAGCATTTTTTAGGCTTCATAATCGACGGTATTTTATTTCCCTTACAAAGTCTTATAACGCGTTTAAATTCTCAACGGCTGTCTGTAGTGACGCGAGCTTGGGCTGCCTATGGTATCATCACAGAAGACAAGAACATCATTTTCAAAGCTTATTCTACGTAAAAAGTAGGTTCTGGAGGTAATTTTGAGAGTGGAAATCAAGTTTACGCCGCCTGGTATATTTATATTTAATTGAGTTAACACAACAAGACGCTTACCTTATTTTGACACGAAAATACTTTACTATTGCCATAAAAACTATCCAGTTAAGCTCGCATATTACACAACATGATGAATGCATAAATGCCACCTTTTCCAGCGAAATGTTTTTTGAAAAAAAAAAACATATTTGCTATAAGAGGCAAATTAGACCTGCCGTATTTCATTACGTGCGTGAAGACAAGAAACTCAATCGTGTCAAATTACACGAAATGTCAAAAACGCAACTAAATAAATTTCTCACCAGTGCTCAGCATCAAACCCTTAACTGAAAAACCCTTTACTTGAATAATCAAGCAAAAATGGGCAACAAGCTTTCTTTCAAATAATTTTTGACTAACCAGAATTAGTGAAATTTCCAATTGTTACCAGAAGACTGTGCATAATTGAGTACAAACAGCAGATCCAAGTCTCTGTCTTTGTTAAACCCATAAGTTACTAGAGAATTTTCCATTTGATTTCAGTGTTGTACAAAACACCACACTTGTACAATATTAGAACTACAGCTCAGTTTGATTACGGCTCGACGGGCGACAGATTGTTGTCGAAGTCCATTACTCGTCCGTTTTAAGATTCCAGATTTTCTTTTCAGCGCGTGTCTTGTTCAGTATCCAATTGACTTTACATTATTGAGCTCCATAAGGGTATACTTTGTTTAAAGATCCACTAAAACGCCATTCGCGTTACATGACTTTCGACTCCATTGCCTGTTAAGTTAATCATTCTACTGTGTCCACCAGAGAAATCTACGCATTTCCCACTACCCTCTCGATCCTAAGAAAATACGCGCAGAAGGCTCTATGCACAAAGACACCACTTAGCAGGGGAGTGACAGGCAAGACTTTTAGCGACACGGAAAAAAACAAAAAAACGAAAAAACAAACAAACAAACAAATGAAACGCAGATTCCGACTGGGTTTGCCATACTGGCAACCCAGTAAAAAGCCACATAGTCAATAATGACCTCGTCATCTGGAGCAGCCACAGCCATTCCAAGAAAAGACCAGAAAACGTGAGAAGACCTCTAAGACCTCAAATTACAGGTTTACAGATCGAAAAGGCGGGTCAGGTAACTCAACGGAAAAGGCTCATTGTCATTGGATGGAAAAACAATCACATTGTAGATTAACTGTCCAGAAATTGTGTAATCATTTACCATTATGGCAAAACCTTAATCGACCTTTCTAGACTTTATAGATTTATAGCTTACTTCTTGACCTTTATAGCTTACTGAACGTTACTGTGTTTTGTTTTGCATGGTGTATTGACCTGTATGAGGTCTATTAGGCAGAAGAGGGCAAATGAACGGTACCGCAATACCGGGAAGGACCTTCTTTTACCGAATACCGTCAGCCAAAATGATGAAACACCGCACACCGCCGGGCTAGATGATACCGCAATATCGCAAGTAAACATTTAAATTACCGAAATACCGCATGAAAAAAAGCTCAATACCGTATACCCGCAATGACCCCTCATTAATGGTTCCGGAAACTTTTGAAACCAGTAACGTTACCCTGTCTAGGCTAGTACCTCAGGAGCTCCAGTGTCTTTGGACATTGCTAAAACAATTAACTAGTTTCGGTAGTGGTATCGGAAATTTCTTAAACCATCCGTCATTGAAAATGGTGTCAAAAATTTTCCTTTACTTTAAGAGCGGCCCAATGTAGCAGTTTCAAGAATTTCTTAAACCAGCAGTGGCTAATTGCTTCCCTTTTCTAGCAATGGTGAAGACTGAATGGTTACAAAAATTTCTGAGGCCAGCCCTCAAAATGTTTTCCAAAATTGTCTTTTTGAGCTACTGACAAATGGAGATGATATGGTCTACGACTAAACGCCATCGGACGAGTGTAAATGAACTCTGGATACTTGGATAAAAAGTGAACGAGATGAATTTTCCCAGCCGAAAGAACATTTTTGCCGGCCAGATAGTCCACTTTCCTCGAATTATCAGCCGCAAATTCAAATTCCGTCAAGGATTTCCCATTTTAGCCGATTTTTGTTAACTTCGGAATATCCTCCAAGCTAGGTTTTGGAACGTGTTTAATTTCTTCGTTGTTGTTTGGCAGAGTATGTACAAAAAATAAGTCCTTGCCGCACATGAATTTTCTTTCCTCTTTTCAATCAATCATAGTTTGTTTTATTGGCGTTGCCACCTTTCGTCAACAGGAACGTTGCTGAGTAACCGAGAAAGTTGTGTGGAGAAATTTGTGCAATGACAAAGTATTTGCGTGCTGTCCAGCACTTGAAAAATAACCAATATATTTATATAATGGGGTTGGTAAGCGGCACATTAAAGTGAACAGCGTTTTCAGCCGGGGAAGGGAAAGGGAGAACCGGCGGTAGAACGAGGAGTTCGCGTGAAGAAGAAGGGAAGTGAAGGCCTCCAATGACGCTATTGTCGAAGGCCACTAACGCTCGAGAAACGACAGCTTTCTATCCTCCTTGCAATGGTCAATTTACTTTTTTCGGATCAGTTGATGCCACCAAAAAATTCCAATTTCGTTGAAAGCTATTGTTCATGACTCAGTCAGACAAACACCAAACGCCCCGTCTTCGTAAATTTATTCGTTTCGTGGGTGATACAGAATGATCTTCAAACATCAAGTCATTATTTTACAAAACAATTTGATATCAGGCAGGTATCTATGGGACGCCGAGCGTGACAAAAGTGTTCAATTGTACCACTGAATATGTTCTGTAATGTGTTTTAAATTCATTGGAAATTACACAAATATGGCTCATAGTGAGTAAAACATGGGCTTCTTGAAACTCGATATATATGTCGTTGTAGCATCAAATATATAGGTTGAAATTATCGATTTCTTCGATCTTCGGAAAATCTTCGTAACACGCGGCCGCGTGCTTGACGTGGGACAGGTAGAGGAAGGCGCATTCGCCATTGTGGAATTGATCATGTCACTGCTTATCTCGGAGACTTTCTCCACGGGATTCTGGCTATTATTTCACGGGGGACCCAGACAAACTGTGTGACCGTTAATATCTGCATCTTTCACAATTGGTTTCTTATCGGCATATACACAACCCTGCATTTGAGGTCATCCAGCTAATTCATAGAAGGCTCGCAGATGCTCTTTATTTGCTAAATTATCCGTTGTTAGTCGAAAGTGTTGTGCAACAAATCCCCTTGATTTGGATAGACAGAGCGACTTTTGCTCTCTCATTACAGTGTTGCGATCACTCTAAGAGACGTAAATTATACACGTAATATTTCTGCCAATGCTTCAAGAGAGGATCAGCGAGAAACATTCTGCTATCGACGAGGAACTACGTGCTCGTGGGTGGCCGAGGTTTTTAATCACCGACAATCAAATTGATGCCTTAGGACGGCAAATGACGATCGGCTGGTTGTTCTTTGTCAAATCAACGCCGGACCAGAGTTAGCCTGCAAGCAGGCTCTTCCGTTGAAAATGGCGCGCGGTCGAAATATAAGGGCTTGGTAACTAGCCAAGAGAGGACTCTTGGCTATTGGCTAGTTACCAAGCCCTTATATTTCGACCGCGCGCCATTTTCAACTGAAGAGCCTGCTTGCAGGCTAGACCAGAGTAGAAAGAAATCTTCATTTCTCAAGTGTTTTCTTAATTGAATATTTCAGGTATTTTATCACGCATGGAGTTGACCATTCTGTTAATCGTTCTTTCATTGGCTTCAGGTGTAAAAGGTAAGTTTTTTTCGTGTTATACTAATACATACCTCTTACTAACTGAGTCCGTACTATAAGTTACGGACCGAGTGTTTTTCCGTTGATTTCGCGCTTGGGCCGTAAATTAACGGGAATAACGGAGGATCAGTTCAAAGTACCGTACAGACCGAGAAAACGAGTTTAGCAAGACATTTATGATATCTCTGAGGTAATAAGGCGGGCGGAAAAGAAACCTAGTTCAGCGGAACGTTCAACTGCCAGAAATGATCGGCATGCGTAAAAATTTGAAAAACTATGTCAGACGGTGTAATTTTCATAGACCCTTTCGGAAAAACGGTGCATGCTGGGTAATCAGGCTAAAGTGCATGATGAGCTTACAGAATTCGGTGTGAGAGTGTCCGATCAAAGTTTTGTAGTAATGGTTTGTGAAGGAAAATTTACCGTTTTTCATAAAGTTTTCTCGATCAATCAAGGTGAGTGTTTGATTGCATGCTCGTTGCGTTCGACATACTATTTTCGCCGTTTTTCGAGAGTTCTCCTGTTGTTTTTTTATGACGCTGCTTTCGATGCCAGTTGATTTTGAGGTTTCGACGGACTGACTGGCAAGGTGGCATTTCGCCTCGATTTCATGTGGTAAATCGGTAGCCATAGTGATCACCGGAATCCCGTCATGCGAAAAAGCACTGGTTCTATTTGTGATCGCGTATTATATTTTTCATTGCTGCTTTAACTTTTTTAGTTTCGCCAAGGTGAACGAATTTTTGTCGATTTGTTCAAAGTATCTCCCGCCAATATGATTGATACTACGTAACAGAACATCAGGTAGCTGAATGCTTGTGTGTTTTCTAGGAAACAGACCCGGAATTCGCACCGCCAACATGGTATGATAAGGCGGAGTTGCGATTTGTAGACCTAGTTGCTTTTCGCAGGAGCGCGTAAAGAACTGTGACACCCGACCGATATTTTCCCTTCGGTCATCACAGTTGATAAGATGAAATGCCAACCATTTCATGTTGCTCAGCTATGGATTTCTAAAACACGACTTTCTTGCCAAATACACAAATCAAAATTAAATACACAAACATTGCATGTAGCTGGGTTGCCTTCGGGTCGAAAGTCATTCGCGTTCATACGATTCGTATAAAAGATTTTGTCTCCTAAGATGATGAATTTTGAGGATTCCGTTAAATGACTATTCCGATTGAAAAAAGGGACGCATTACGATGCAAATGACGGTCTACGAAAGGAAATTGTTTTTCGGACTTTCAGATAAGATCAAGTGTCATTGTCAGACCATTGCACCCCTGTACTTTCAGGGGCACCCAACGAATCTGTTCCTCACATTATCTGTTCGCCAGAGGAATCTTGCTGGCTGGCAAAAATACAGGTGTTTCGATGAGCTGGCTGGGAAATTTTGTTATTGATAGAGGTTTTGCCTGGGAATTAATGACTTTTTCTAGCATTTCAACCCGAGCTGGCTGTAGAAACTCTGAAGACTGAGGACGACCAAAAAAAAAAAAAAAAAGAACCCCTTCCCTCTCCCAGAGAGTAGTCACAAACATACGACGGCTGGTCAGAGTGATTGCGCTTGCGGAAAAAACCTGTTTTGTCCCGGTTTTGTCGCTTTTGTTCGGTCGTTTTGGATCGAGGGATTTGAAAGCGCGCGGAATTCCTGTCTGCGAAACCAACCAATTTTATCTAGCTGGCTAGAAAATTTCTTGTGTGTCTTGCTGGGAAAAAGGAACAGATAATGTTTTCTCAGCAACACTGAAAAACATCGGAAAATGCCTTAATAACATTTATTTTCATTAACTGGGGTATAAGAATACATTTTACGACAAATTGGTCGTTGGGTGCCCCTGTTCTTTTTTTGGCATCTTATGAGAATAGCATTACATGGTTAACATCGTTACCGGCTCACGAGGGCGTTCTAGCCCATATATATTTTTTCTCGTCGTTTTAATTTCGGCCTATTTTATCTCAACGCTCCGGGCAACTTTCGTTCACAGTCATTGTGCGGTAGTCAAGAATTTTTGCGCCTAAAAACCTTGGTCACGCGAATTCATTGAACCTTTTTATCGTCGTTTTGCATTCACCTGCACTTTTGTGCTTTTACAGCTATTGCTCAACAAAATATTTGCTGTCGAGTTCTTGCCATCCACCCACCGCGAAACTTTTTGTTTGGTAGTAGCCAAAACACGGGGCCGGGGCCGGGGCCGGGGTCGGGGTGCCTTCTCTTTTTCCCATTTTTTTTTTCGTTATTCTCCTACTGTACTGTTGTTTTCGAATGACCGACATGTCCTTCATTTATGGTGGAAATTAGTAAAAAACATTAAGGAACTTACCGTAAGCTATGAAAGTTCTTAACGGACATCTTACGTTTTTTCTCGAAATCAGACTTTGTTTTACTATTTTTTGCGGTGGTTTTTGCGAGCATCTGACTTAGTTTTTCCGAAAACTGAGGGTCACCCAGAAGGCATACCAGAAGTCATACCAGAAGTCATACCAGAAGTCATACCAGAAGCTATACCAGCAGAGGCCCTTGGGCTCACAGGTCCTCACACGTTCGTACGACGAAACAGATCCTTTTCTGAGGTTAAAAACCTGGCTAACGGCCTATTAATTAATCATTTGTCAGAAAGAAGAAATTCCTGTCCTCTTTAAAAAAAATTGACACCCATTGCTTACGTGTGGTAGTGAAGTAACACAGCGATTCATTCCATAATGTCAAGTAAGCTGTGTGTTGTCTTCCAGGAGATTCAAGTTGTCCTTGCGTAATATGTAGCTCTAACAGTGCACGATATTGTTTTGGTATTGTCTATCATTGTAGTGCCATGGTAGAAGTCTTGGGCAAGTAGCCTGCGAAGACATGTGGTTACTAGCAAAGTACTGAACCCAGAGAGATTGAAGAAAATAAAAGGAAATCGAGAAACATTGGCTTCTGGGCTGACATGTTGATCATGCAACTTCTTTCCACCACAAGTGTAAGCGTGCACTGACAGCATCTGACAGCTTTGTAAACAAAAGTTGAAAGCTGAAGTTAATCCCTAGGGGTTCGGCGGGGTTAGTAAGAAATATACCACTCAGTAACAGAAGCATAGGACCGAAAATTCTATTTTAATGCTATCAACTGCGAACCAAGCAAGATACAGATTTTGTTAGCTTGCTTTATGCCAAACTAATATTGATGTAAAAGTAAGTAAATATGGATACACAATTTTTAAGAAGAGCAGAAGGAAGTTTCAGGACGGTCGATCGAGAATAAAATATTTTGCCATCGGTAACAAAACCTACGACATGAAAACAACATTAATGTAGAACCACGAATACAAAAAGTTACCATCAGCGAAAAACAGTTTGGGAGATTTTAGTTGTTTTGTTGTAATTGTACAAGTTTGGCTGCACCGAGTAAATTGCACATCGAATTCAGCGGGTGCTCTGATCAAGTTACCGCGTTATTTTACCGCGGCATGTTTACTCGCGAAACAGTGAAGCAACTGTGTCAAATGATGCCAAGCTACCGGGTTTTTCTTTTTGTTAGTTTTCTTTTTCTTTCGATTGTTATAAATTTTGACAAGAAATGTGCGAATTCAACACAAAGATCACAATCGCCCAACTCTCAGCGGTTGACCATTGTTTCTGGAAAATCAAAAATTTACTCTCCAAGACAAGGTTATTTATCACCAGGTAATTCCATCGTTTTGGTAATAGCAGCTACTTTATTATTCATCAGCGTCACAATCTTTTGCCGATTTTGGGGGTCATTTTGTTGAAACTCAAGCACGCTTCAACAGACCTGTTTATTTTCGTGACTTACGAGTTACCACGAAAATTCTCCCCGTATCACATTTCGACACATGTATGCAAATTTGCTAAGCTCGAAAATTACACAACTTGATAAATTTACAAAAGCTGGAAATTTCACAGAAATATTTTCCACCGAAACATTTATTGAAACAAGCAACATATTTGCTATAAGAGGCAAGAAACCCTTCCTATTTCAGTTGCGTGCGTGCAAGCGAAATACACAATCACAAAGCATATGCAATTAAATAAATTTCTGACAGTTCACATTCAACCCTTTTCGAAAGAACCGTGACCGTAAATAACAAAGCACAAAAGAGACAACAAGCTTTCATTCAAGTAATTTTTCCCTGTCACATTTACAATTTTTTTTAACCTTTGCAGAGTTGAGTACAAAATGAATGTTACTTGCCAGACAAACAGGCAAACTTTAAATAGATGCGACTTCAGTAAACACTGTGAGACACACAACAGAGATCACAGATCTACTTGTGGTGTTCGATTCCTTCTCTGTCTTTGTTGAACCCGTAAGTTACCAGAGAAATTTCCATTTGGTTTCAGTGTTGTACGTAACACCACCTTGGCGAAATATTAGAAGTACAGCATATTTTGATTTCGGCTCGACGGGCGAAAGATTCACGCTGTCGAAGTCCATTACTCGTCGCTTTTTTAAGATTCCAGATCTTTATGTTTCACCGCCTGTCTTGACGTTCCATTCTTGAGCTCCATATGGGTATATTTTCTTTAAAGATGTACTAAAACGCCATTTGCGTTACAATGACTTCCGACGCCATTACAGGTTAATTGTGCAGAGCAAGCTACGTATTACCCCAGCCCCCTCAAACGTAACAAAATACGCACAGAAGACTCTGCGCACAAAGACACCACTTAGCAGGGGAGTGACAGGCAAGACTTTTACCGACACGGAAAAAAATACTAAAAAAAATAAAACGGAAATCTACCCATTTTCCGACTGGGTTTGGCAACCCAGTAAATAGGTAGCAGCGTCACTCCTCTCCAGTTTCTACATTTCTGTAGATTCCCTTTCTTCGGTATCTTAGATATCAGGCCCTGTTTTCACTGCTTCGGCACTTTATCTTCCCGCCAAATCAGGTCAAAGAGGTGCCCGAGGTCCGCACAGGTGCTTTCTGTATCAACCTTCAACAGTTCTGCTGTTATCTGGTCGATTTCTGGTGCCTTCCTATTCTTGAGAGTTTGCACCACCCTTCTCTGTTGGTGGTTCCGTGTCGATATCCAGCTCCCTCTCCCCCACTTCTTCATCTGTCGGTGGGTTTGGTGGTGCCTCCCTGTTCAGGACTCCCTCAAAGTGCTCCTTCCATCTTGCCTGCCTTTCTTGAGAAGCCTTCCCTCCTTGTTGGTAACCGCCGCTGTCTTCCTCGGCCCGCTACCACTCAGCTCTCTGGTGATGTCGTACAACTCCTTAGCTCTCCCGTTCTCTGCTGCTGTCTGTGCTACCTGGGCCTTCTCTGTCATTCACTTCCTCTTATCCTCTCTCACGCTTCTCTTCACCTGCTTATCCTTCTGCCTGTGGTGCTCCGTGATCTTGTTCCGTATCCTCTCTGACTTAGTACTGTCCAACTTCGTCTTGATTTCCTTCCTTTCGTCTATCACCTTCCACGTTTGCTGACTGATCCAGGGTTTGGAACCCAAGGACCTCCTCCGCTGACTCCACGTATGCCTTCCTCAGTGCCTCCTACAACTCCTGTACCTCTTCTCTTCCCTCTCCTCTGTTCTCCTCTAACTTCCGCCCCACTGCCTCACAGTACATCCGTTTTGTGTCTCTATCCTTCAGCTTGTCCGTGTTGAACCTGGGCTTAAACTTTTTTCATGTTGGCATACTTGCTGAGTTTCAGCCCGAATCTTAGTCCTGACGAGGTAGTGATCGCTTTTGACATCGGCCCCCCTCTGCACTCTAGTGTCGAGGACTGCAGGTTTCAACCACCTACTGATCAAAAGATGGTCAATCTGATTAGTCACTCTCCCGTTTGCCTAGACACATGTTGCCTTGTGAACATCTTTGTGTTGAAACAATGTTCCTGTGATGACCAAGCCATTTGCCACAGAAAAATCACAGCCTCTCTCCGTTGTCATTCTTGTCTCCCATCCCATGCCTCCCTGTACAACTCTCGTATTCCTCGTTGTCTCCTCCCACCTTGGCGTTAAAGTCGCCCATCACTACCGCAATATCGTTTCTTTTGCATCCGTCTATCGTCTGCTGCAGTTCTTCATAGAAGTGGTCTTTCTCTTCTTCCTCTCTCTCGTTGTGTGGCGCGTAGACCTGTATCACTAAGAGCCTCCTGAAGCGGGAGTGAAATCTAGCTGTAATGATCCATTCGCTCACCGGGGTCCACTCCATGAGGGCTCTCTCTGCTCGCTTGCTCATCATAATGGCCACACCACCTTCGTGCACCTTTTCATCACCAGCATACAGAGATTACTACTAGTTTACTAGTATGAGTTGTGTAGAAGCTGTTCAAGTCCGTGAAATGGAGAAAAGTTATCATGAACATGCCGAAGTGCGGGCACTCACGCCATTGGCACTTTGTTGTTCGAGTCAAAGTATTTCTTCTAGAGTCAATTTTATCACTTTTCGAGTTATCTTTTCTTCTTTCAGATGGAAGATATGGCTTTCGAAGATTTCTGAAGTGGAGCGTTGGCCAACTTTAGTTTTATTTTACGATGAGAAGAGGAAAGTCGACAGCAGCAAACAAGAAAGATCTTGCTGCACGCGTTATTGTTGCTTTCGAGTCAAACGAGCTGATAGTTGATTTTCGATCGGCTAGAAAAAGAGTATAACAGACTTCTGACTAAGTGTGGTATTTAAAATCCAAGAAATCTAGATGAAAGTGTTTGGTACAGCGATCAGTCCGCTTTTCACTATGTTCTCTGTAACAAAAACCTTTGACACCGATTGTGTCGGCAAACGTAAGGCACGCAAGGCCTACTCTTATTTTAAGAGATTGCATGTGGACCAAGTTCTGTCTTACTCGCCGAAGGATTCGGATGATCTTGTTGTGGGGAAATGATCTGTTACGCTAACATTGAGAATGAACGAAATACCAAGGGAGTTGTGGGTTTTAATTTCAAAATCCACAAGCAATTGCTTGACTGCTCGGTCTTTCTTGTTCCTGTTGTCGACTTTGCTCTTCTCATCCTGAAATAAAACTAAAGTTGACCAACGCTCCAATCCAGAAAATCTTCGAAAGCCATATCTTCCATCAGAGAGAAAAAAGATAACTCGAAAAGCGATAAAATCGACTCTTAAAGAAATGTTT
>NC_090886.1:10304546-10312046 GCF_036669925.1 Montipora capricornis | reverse complement strand
CGACTTGGTCACCCTTGCATTTATTAACAGAATAAAATATAAATAAGGTATACGCAGACTGTTTGACAAAATCCCATTAAAATTTGATCTAGACGAATGCAAATTTGTTTTATCTGATTGTTTTTTGTTTCTTTGGCAATGTTCTTAACCATTTAGAATGTTATCTCTTCTAGTCCGCTTTCAGTTTTGATTCTAGCTTTCATATATGAAAACTTACTAAAGCTTTTTCATTCTACAAAAATGCAATTCCATTCTCTTGTCGCTCTCTCTGTTTGAACAAGCCAAAAACAAATTATTCTTAAAAAAGAATATCTTTATTCCGCTTTTACGTTCGAAGCATTTAATAACATCGACATCTTGGTGGGGAACTCAAATAAGGCTTTTTCAGACAAAATGTTTGCGCGCGTAACGCTTTGTGTGAAAATGTCATCTGTTCTCGGGAAAAAACTGAATATTTATCTCTCTGAAATTTAATACCATTGTAGGAAACGCATCACGTGAGTGTTCTAACGACGCAAAGTGGAAGGACCCAAGTTTCCTCGGCTGCAGCTCATTTGGGTTCATCTCACTCAAAGATCAGGCAAGTATCGCCCGCGATAAAAGCGCCAAGTGCGAGCAGTACCCTTTCAGCGGTATTTTGGGAGAGATTCTTGAAAATCTTCAGTTAAACGAGCCTTAAAATCGGATAAGATGGAATGAAATTCCTCTAGGGACTCTAAATATAAATAAAAACATTTGATTGTAAACATTATTTCTGATGCGGCTTCAAAGTTTGCAGACTGATGCCTTCTTTCAATACGATAACCATTGTCCGTTTTCTCTCAGATCGAAGCAGCCACAGATGGCTTCCAGTCAAACACGAGCGTCGGAGAAGCCTTGGCCCAACTCGTGAACCAAACAAACCCAATAACAAAAAATGTTACAAGGACAACAGAGATATACGGTGGAGATTTGTTGATAGCAGTTGATATTCTCGTGCTGTTAGCGGAGTATAACAACGCGAGTCAAGGCAGTATAAGTTCAGAGGAACACGTAAATGATTTTTCACAAGTAGTCAGCAATTTACTTGAGCCGGAAAACGCTGTCAATTGGTTAGGCCTTGAACAGGTAAGCTTATAAAGAAGGCTCGGCTTAAAGACTAGAGACAGTGTGGCCCAGTGGTTAGGACGCTTGCCTTGAGATCCGGAGATCTGAGGTTCAACACCCTTTCTGACCACTCGTTGAATGTGATCCTGGTAGTCCCTATTTCAACTTCCTGGTAATCGCTGGTTTAACTGTAATTATTAAATTCTGAACCTCGGATAATGCATTTCGCGTGCTCTGATTGGTTCACTCAATCTCGGTTATCAGCTTATATGGTAAATGATTGCGTTAAGCGTAGCTAAAGCTATTTACCATCTCATATCCAACAAGCGCGAATGGAATAATTGTTAAATAGCCAATAGCTAAGTTACCTGCCTTAAGAATGGAAGCGAGGCTGTGGGTAACCCTGTTTTGATACAAATATAGACTAATTAGAATTACAGCAGTGAGGTCTTTATCAATACAAGGTCACCAGCAGCCTCGCAGCCATTCATAGACCAGGTCACTGAGCACACAACTGTAAATGCCTCCGCCCAGTTGGAATTCCTTAAATTATTACTGTATTAATGAATGTTTCATTATCCCGGAAAAGAATCGGTTCAAGAGCTGAGAAGATGTTGGTGTTAAATTTCCAAACGAAACTCGCAATAATGCAACGAATTTTTCAAAATTATATTTGATATAACAAGCCCCAGATATGTCCAGAAAATGCACGTACTTAGATTTCAATAAGCGTCACAAAGTGTCCCCTTGCTCTTCCCTCCAACTTCAACATCATTCGTGTCTCCGAATACAGGGAACTGACGTCACAAGATGTCCCCGAAATACTGCTCCTCAAGTATGGATAAACAGCGGCATTTACCCTCATTTGAAATAACGCTAATAGTAGTACATGTGCATTGCAGTTTTTCTTGCTGTTACATAAGTTAAAGTGGTACTATGATCAAAAAATCATTTCCTTTTTTCCTTCAGATTTTGAAAGCGTGATCGCTTAACACCTAACTGGTAAAATTTTGAGCTTTGATTTTTATCCAAAGGCTGTTTATTTTGAGTGTAAGTTTGGGATTTCACTGTCCTCCATTACTCACGTTTAAAACTGACCGATTGGACCTCAGAGGGTTGGATCTAGAGAAAATGACGTCATTTACTCACTAGCTTAAAATTTCAGCGTTTAAACGCAATTTATTATATATGCAAAGCACGGGTTTAACAGTCTGGAAGCCCGAAACTCTCGTGCTGCATATTAATTCAGCCGCGTACACACGCATTGAATTCTTAAACTAGTGAGTCTTTGACGTCATTTTCTCCTCGACCCATCTCTCTCAAGATTTTAAAGTTAGTAATGGCGGACCAATAAATAATAAAATTCCAGTTAAAATAAACAGGTGTCTTTTTAAAATCAGAACTTGAAACTTGGGCCAGTTAGTGTTTAGTTAACATAGTTTTGAAATCCAAAGGAAATAAAAGAATTTTTTTTTGGTCGTAGTACCACTTTAAGAAACGCCAGCATTTCATCCACAGGAAGGGCAGGGGAGAGGTCGAGCATTGGTCAATGCAGTTGATGATTATGGGCTGGGAGTTGCTGCCACATTAAATGAATCTACAAAGACGCGAACAGTCGCAACAAAGAATTTAAAACTAACCATAAAAAGGATTACTCCGGAAAGTCTGGTAAGATCATTTGTAGGTCCCGGTAAAAACGATCATCGCAGAAATTCAGTTTGAATTTTTTTCGAAAAAAAGTGTTTGTATCCGAAATAAATGATTTTTAG
The DNA here is from genome assembly GCF_036669925.1 of Montipora capricornis. NCBI lineage: Eukaryota > Metazoa > Cnidaria > Anthozoa > Scleractinia > Acroporidae > Montipora > Montipora capricornis. The sequence continues at coordinate 10,309,191 of NC_090886.1, read as the reverse complement.
AATAGTTTTGTCAATTTCATTTGCGTCCCAACGTCGAAAACGCTTTGTTTCAGGACAATGGGACAACCGCAACTCGTCACAGTTCAAGATGGTGGCGCCTGCTTTAAGCGATTTTAAAATTATGTTTCTTCTTATGCCAACATTTTCTTTCAGGAAAGTTCACAAAAGTTTAATCAAGAAGATTGTTGCCTCCGGTTTAAATTTATTTTCAGTAGGCGATGAGGTTCTCTTTAATTAACCCGTTCCTCGCCGATACGTACAAGTCATGCTTTAGGCGACACAACAACAATATAGAGGATATTAGCGTCTGTTCTGTGGCATTTTTAATAAGTTACGCATTTTACAATAACGATTGCGGCATTTTGTAATAATGTGCGCATTGTGTAATATCGTGTGCAGCTTTTGTTAATAAATCCAACCTACGCATTTTGTAATATTTGTAAGTGTGCGCAAATTCTAATGCGGTCTTTCCAATGATGTTAATGTTGCAACCGACATCGCTGATCTTTATGGCTGTTGATTGTTAATTAGTATGAAATGAATACGTAACATTCATATTTAATTAACATTCACCTTAGTACAATTACTGAAGACTGTTCTTTTGCAATTTTTCTGATTTTTCCTTTGGTTCTCGACTTCGATCCGAGGATTTATCGATATTCAATATGGCGGCTTTTCTCTAAGGGAGTGGGCCATGAACCGTGGACTGGACATTAGGCCTCAGGGTGCCGTAGTTTACATCTTAATCTATTACAAAGCGTTGTTTGCAGAGGGGGATGGGGGAATTTTACAATAGAGTGCTGTTTTTGAAGAGTCCCTAAAATTTTTGACAAGGATTGAAGGCCACGAGCCGCCGGTCGTAAAACCCCTGGGTCAGTGAGGGGTTTTTCTAACACGGAAGAATGCATATGAATATGTAGAGACTACAATCTCTCCTGCCACGAAAGTACTGAAAGAAAATCGCAATTCTAAAACTTTGAACGGCAACTTTTATTAGTTATTACAACGTATTTAACTTTAAACTTCGTATTACATGGTGCATTTTACATTAGTTATTGTATCTTCCGGCAAAAAGCTGCTTTAACAGGTAACAGCATTAACAAAGTACAGCAATAACAACAACCGAAAACATGCTGATACAGAAAAGCTACTAAACAAAAGAAAATAGCATGTTATTGCGCCAAAAAATGTTCTTAATTTGGAACCAGCTTAAACCTATGGCATATAACTCGAGCCATGCATGGTGCCAACGGTTGCTATTAATTATACGTCTCAACTCAAGGATCAATCTACTGGAAGGACCAAAACTCCTTTATGAGCCGCCATACACTGATTATACCCTGGGATCCGTCACAATGGTAGTTTTCGGTAACAAGTAAGTGAAAGTATCGGCGCACTGGCGAAATCGAGAACACGCATTTCTTAGTCGCTGGAAAAGAATGCAGGCATCACTGGGGTTTGAAGATCGTACAGCTTTTCAAAAATCATAACAATTATCTCGCTTGGAAGGTGGTCAAATGAACTTGTCTTTTTTCTCCTTCTTTGCTGACGCATTATCATTCAAGTCCAATCGATACGTTAAATTTATCGGCTGAAAATCGTGGCAAACGCACCAAAAACGCTTCAATTTTGCAAAATTGTCTGGGGGGCATACCCCCAGAGCCGCCTAGAAGAATGGTCCCTTTGGCCCCATATCATGGAAAGGAAAGGAAAGGAAAGCAACTTTACTTAAATGTCTAATCTTCTAGCGCTGTAGGGCACTAATCGGGGACACTGTAAATTGAAATTAACAAGTTAACGCAATGAAGTCAAATGTTGGTTTTTGAGGGGGTTTTGAGGGGAAAACTGGAGTAGCCGGAGAAAACCTCTCGGTGCAGAGTAGAGAACCAACAAACTCAACCCACATATGACGCCGAGTCTGGGAATCGAACCCGGGCCATATTGGTTACTGGTTGATCACGCAACAGAAGTCTAGCTAAAACCTTGATTCACTGCATACCACAAAAGAATTTTATTAAAAGGGGAAGGAATAAATGAAATTGTTATTTCGCTAGACATCAAACCAAAAAATGCAACGCAACCCCATCAGTTGTGCAATAGCCGCTTACAGGAACCTGTCGCTGATTAATGTGTCTGATCAACTTGGTTATGTTTCCTCCTGAGTGTAGTTTTGACAGTAAAGCAAAAGGACTGTGTGAAAGATACAAAAATATTTGTCAGAAGCCTGTTCCAGGCAATCAGATTGTGGCTAGTGAAGATTAAGATTGCGACAGTAAAATATCCACCCCCCTCCCAAACAAATAGTGCAGGGCACTTGACTGCTCCCCTCCCCCCCCCCCCCCCCCCAAAAAAAAAAAAAAATTATAATAATAATAAAATAAATAAATAAATAAATAAATAATGAAAAACCTGCAAAGGCAGTGGACGTGGAAAAAAATCCCTACAAGCTAAAAAAGTCCCCCTCTCCACCTTCCGTCACTTCTGTCGCCGTTAAAGATGGCATCCAAACGTTTCGATTGAGAACCATTTAGGTTAGGTCCATCTACTCAGTATTCAGTTTAACGAACTGAGATACCCACAACAAAAACGAAACACTCGAGAAGCCAGAGAAAGAATAAACGGATAAAGGATCACAACTGCGGTGATCGCATCGTTTGTATTTCCGCAGTTACCACCATTCATTCTAAACGGAAGTTAACACAGTATTCTACAGTAGAAAAAGGTGATTAGCGCTGTGCATTTAATCCCGACTCCTCTGTGCCCTGTGATACCTCATTACAATTAGCGTCAGACATTATTATAATTTGCGTACACTTACAAATACTACAAAATGCTGCAGCCCTTATTACAAAATGTGTAGGTTGGATTTATTACAAAATGCTGCATATGTTATTACACAATGCTCACATTATTACAAAATGGCGCAATCGTTATTACAAAATGCGTCGTTATTATAATATGCCGCAGAACAGCGTTCTTCAGATTGGAGTTCGAGTTTCTGTACTGGGCACGCGCATTACGTTTAATAGAGAGAAATTTTTCGAAATTCGCGTGCTCAGAACTGAGAACCCGTTCTTGTACTCCTGAAGGTCGCTATGTATATGGCCGTGTGGGGATATGAATTCTATCTTCGAGTGCTGATAGTATCTCTCGCGAGTGAGCAGAGCGAACGAGTCCGAGATACTACCTACGCGTGGAGATTCGTATCCCCAAGCCGCCATTCTATGTTCTGTTTATTATAATATAGATACCAATGAGTTATGTCCAGATTAAAAACAACGTGTTTTACTCAGTCCCGAAAGGGCGAAAAAGTGGTCATCAACCGCTAAAACACTTATATTATGTAACACGATACTAGATATGAAAGTTATGACTAAAACTAATCATGACAATGTTAAAAAGAATCATAAAAATGTTAATGTAGTAGAGAAAAATTATATAACAGGACAAAAGTCTCTAAGGAAGGAAAGAAGGAAGGAAGGAAGGAAGGAAGGAACGGAGGGAGGGACCTCACTTTTAATGGGTTAATCGTGTTAGTAACTACGACGACACCTACATCCTCACGTGTGAAAGGAGCTTAAGCAAGCGCGTTTTTGAGACGCGGACGGCAACCGGAAGAGAACATTTCGCGTGCCAGGACGGTGGTGTCTCCAAACGTTTTATACTAATCATCTCTAATGGAGTAAAGATACTTGGCAAGGCAACTGCGGTTGTGTAAAGACAAGTTAAAAGGGGAAACAGCTCACTTCCAGTTGCCGTCCGCTTTTCAAAAATGCGCGTGCTTAATTAAGCTCCCTAATATCTTCACTGCGCACGGTGAAGATATGAGTTTTTTAGATAAAGGAAAATCCAAGTATTTCATCAATATCTATATAATGAAAAGCATTTCTATTTTCTTTCTTTCCCGTTCAGGTGAAAAATGAGGGTCTGAACGTCTCTTATGAGCAAAGTTCCATCCGTCTGCCTTCAGAAGCGTTCCATTCGAGCGTTTCCCGTTTCGTGAGTGTGATTTATCTCACGCTGAATGATGTCTTCCCTCTGAACAAAACAAAATCTGAAGACATGGCCACCTTTCCAAACACCGCTGTGGTCTCAGCGACTGTCCTTCCAGCTCCTCCAGAGAAATTTAATGAGCCAGTCAAGATCGTTCTTCAAAACAGAGGGGTAGGGTGCTCTTTTTCGCTTCAAAATTAATTCAAAAACTGCCAAATTTCGGTACCGTTTTTAAAAATAAAAAAGCCCCATATTTTCTAACTACAAACGTTAGACGTTCAATATCATCAGTGGAAATCTACTACAGTATTTGCTGGTTATTCAGTCTACAAATCAGTCAAATTCATGATAATTCTGGTGATTTGTTTGTTACGACATCACTGGAAAGTTGAATGAACCAAAAAGATATCTCTCAGTGGGTCTTCATGTTGGTCATCTATCCCTTGGTCACTTCGCTACTATTAGCTGCGACTCTAGAGATTAGTTGCAAACCATGTTTTACTCAGTCTTCGGACAAGGTTCTCGTTAGTCCTGTTCCGGGACTCCCTCTTACCCCGCCCTGAAAATGGGCCTGGAACCTAAGCGGGAAAAGAGAGAGTCCTGTATTACTTGCAGGCGCATGCTCGAAATGAGCCGATCATATTGATGCCAG
>NC_090886.1:10274546-10277046 GCF_036669925.1 Montipora capricornis | reverse complement strand
CCGGCTCAAGTTATACAAGGGATTGCGTGGGCGGCAACTGCTGCAGCTGAGATCGACAAACAACTGTGTCCGAATGGGGCCAGAGGTAAGTCAACATACAAGATGCGCCTGCGACTTGGTCACGCTTGCATTTATTAACAGAATAAAATATAAATAAGGTATACGCAGATTGTTTGACAAAATCCCATTAAAATTTGATCTAGACGAATGCAAATTTGTTTTTATCTGATTTTTTTTTGTTTCTTTGGCAATGTTCTTAACCATTTAGAATGCTATCTCTTCTAATCCGCTTTCAGTTTTGATTCTAACTTTCATATATGAAAACTTACTAAAGCTTTTTCATTCTACAAAAATGCAATTCCATTCTCTTGTCGCTCTCTCTGTTTGAACAAGTCAAAAACAAATTATTCTTAAAAAAGAATGTCTTTATTCCGCTTTTACGTTCGAAGCATTTAATACCATCGACATCTTGGTGGGGAACTCAAATAAGGCTTTTTCAGACAAAATGTTTGCGCGCGTAACGCTTTGTTTGAAAATGTCGTCTGTTCTCGGTATAAAACTGAATATTTATCTCTCTGAACTTTAATACCATTGTAGGAAACGCATCACGTGAGTGTCTTAACGACTTAAAGTGGAAGGACCCAAGTTTCCTCGGCTGCAGCTCATTTGAGTTCATCTTACTCAAAGATCAGGCAAGTATCGCCCGCGATAAAAGCGCCAAGTGCGAGCAGCACACTTTCAGCGGTATTTTGGGAGAGATTCGTGAAAATCTTCAGTTAAACGAGCCTTAAAATCGGATAAGATGGAATGAAATTCCTTTAGGGACTCTAAATATAAATAAAAATTTCTATATTTCGGATACAAACGCTTTCTGTAAAAGAAAAAGGAAATAAATTTGATTGTAAACGTTATTTCCGATGCGGCTTCAAAGTTTGCAGACTGATGCCTTCTTTCACTACGATAACCATGCTGCGCTATTGATTCTTTGTTCACTGCAGACGTGTGACCATTATGATCTGTTTTTGTCCGTTTTCTCTCAGATCGAAGCAGCCACAGATGTCTTACAGTCAAACACGAGCGTCGGAGAATACTTGGCCCAACTCGTGAACCAAACAAATCCAAAAACAAGGCCAACAGAGATATATGGTGGAGATTTGTTGATAGCAGTTGATATTCTCGTGCTGTTAGCGGAGTATAACAACGCGAGTCAAGGCAGTATAAGTTCAGAGGAACACGTAAAGGATTTTTCACAAGTAGTCAGCAATTTACTTGAGCCGAAAAACGCGGTCACTTGGTTAGGCCTTGAACAGGTAAGCTTATAAAGAAGGCTCAGCTTAAGACTAGAGACAGTGTGGCCGAGTGGTTAGGATGCTTGCCTTGAGATCCGGAGATCCGATGTTCAACACCCTTTCTGACCACTCGTTGAATTTGATCCTGGTAGTGTCTGGTTCAACTTCCTGGTAATCGCTGGTTTAACTGTAATTATTAAATTCTCAACCTCGGATAATGAATTTCGCGTGCTCTGATTGGTTCACTCAATCTCGGTTATCAGCTCATATACCTTAGTTTGACCTTATATGGTAAATGATTGCGTTAAGCGTAGCTAAAGCTATTTTACCATCTCATATCCAACAAGCGCGAATGAAATAATTGTTAAATAGCCAATAGCTAAGTTACCTGCCTTAAGAATGCAAGCGAGGCTGCGGGTAACCCTGTTTTGATACAAATAGAGACTAATTAGAATTACAGCAGTGAGGTTTGTGTCAATACAAGGTCACCAGCAGCCTCGCAGCCATTATTAGACCAGGTCACTGAGCACACAACTGTAAATCCCTCCGCCCAGTTGGAATTCCTTAAGTTATTACTGTATCAATGAATGTTTCATTATCCCGGAAAAGAATCGGTTCAAGAGCTGAGATGTTGGTGTTGAATTCCCAAACGAAACTCGCAATAATGCAACGAATTTTTCAAATTATATTTGATATGACAAGCCCCAGATATGTCGAGAAAATGCACGTACTTAGATTTCAATAAGCGTCACAAAGTGTCCCCTTGCTCTTCTCTCCAACTTCAACATCATTCGTGTCTCCGAATACAGACAACTGACGTCACAAGATGTCCCCCAAATACTGCTCCTCAAGTATGGATAAACAGCGGCATTTACCCTCATTTGAAATAACGCTAATACTAGTACATGTGAATTGCAGTTTTTCTTGCTGTTACATAAGTTAAAGTGGTACTATGATCAAAAAATCATTTCCTTTTTTCCTTCAGATTTTGAAAGCGTGTTCGCTTAACACTTAACTGGAAAAATTTTGAGCTTTGAGTTTTATCCAAAGGCTGTTTATTTTGAGTGTAAGTTTGGGATTTCACTGTCTTCCATTACTCACGTTCAAAACTGATCGATTGGATCTCAGAGGGTTGTATCTAGAGAAAATGACGTCATTTACTCACCAGCTTAAAATTTCTGCGTGTAAACGCAATTTATTATATATGCAAA
>NC_090886.1:10264546-10272046 GCF_036669925.1 Montipora capricornis | reverse complement strand
CCCCAAAGGGAGGGAGGGGAAAAACTTTAACAAATTGCAAACAGCTAGTTGGTTTACTATAGAAGACAAACTGCCAAGTGAACCTTGGACGGCTGACTGAGGCTGTTATAGCTAGACTCTGTCTATTAAAGTAACCAGTTGCACAGGTTCTACTATGTAGCAGGTAGGCATTACACGTGCTCTTTAGCAATAATGAATGAGGCTTTAACAGATTTGGCCAATGCAGGTGCACGTTATAATCTGAGATCTGGGAACAAAGTCTTTATGTCCTCGTTTTATTTACAACAAAACCGTTGATTTTATGACCTTGAACGGCCGACTACAAAGAACGCGAGTACGGTCACGTGTCATTAATCGTATTTTACTGATAGGGCAGTAAAATCTCATTTAGAGAGAAAAACATATACTCGTTTATGTGCACAATACATCGAAGAATAAAGTCTACAAATACCTATTTTACCTTCAAATACTTACCCCTGCATAACATTTCAAATTCCGTTTTCCGTGAATCGTCTCATGATTACGTGTTACATACGAACAATGGCAATTACTAGCTTTACAATCACTGGTTCCTCGTTAATCCAATTTATTACTAAGACTTGTTTGCATTACTAATTAACACGAAAAGGGATAACTTGGGAATTTTTAACAATATATCGCTTTCATCTAACCCAAAATCATTCAGATATCCAAAACGTCCTTTGCATAATCCATTTCTTTCGCCTTTGTGTTTGTCAGCATTATGATTTGGAATATTTTAGGTTTACGTGTTCACAAGTTTGTTTTTGTATCTCGTAGATGTTTAGATTTCCAATTACACACTCTGTTTCGATTGGCCACTCTAACTCGCTGTGTAAATAGTTCACCCTAAATTCAAAATAGATACGTTTCGTTTCTGAGAAAACAAAACATTCTTTTACAAATCATACCGGGTATTCCTGATTTCTGCATAAATTTAAGTTTCATTTTGCATTTACCTGTTCATCCACGCTTTTTGGAAAAGTGGTACATACACTGTACCACGTGCTTAGATTTAAACGCATACCTGAGGTAGATATTTTTGTTGTGTCTACGAGGAAGTGATCTCCCTTGCTAGTAATGCGATGAAATGTGGATGACCTCGATCGGTACGTTGTTACCCAAATACGTTCCTGCAAGTTTCCTCCTTTTTCTGCTGTTATAAAATAGACGTCTCAGCCTTTTCTCTGTAATTCTGCTTGGTTCTCGGGCACGTCTAGGTCGATGCTCACGCAAATCCAAACAAAAGTAAACAACTTTTGCTTATCGAGACCTGTATTTCTCCTTCGGAATGAAGTATTTATTATCATTGAGAATCAAATAACTGTACAGCCTTTCAAACTACATCAAAGTTATTTTCTAAAGAGCTGATCACATTTTCCACTGGTGACATCAAATCTTGTGAAACTAGAACACACACACTAGAACACACACACTAGAACTATACACACAAGATGGCAGTGAACACGGTCGCTAATATGGCTATTTGAGCAAAGGATATAATTACATTACCATTACGAGAAACAAACTGTTCAACAATGAAAAAGAAAAAAACAAAACAAAACAAAAAACATATCTCCGTAGTCAATGGTACACTGAGCGGGAGGCTATTTGTTCGCGGTGAAAATGGTACCAGCGTGAGGCAATTTGTTCACTGTGCAAATGTTTTTACTTTGTCTTCAGAGGATTCCAATATAGCGTCCATTTGTTTGTGGAGTTATTTTCTTTGTCGCTGTCATCTTTAGAGTAGTTCTCAATAAGGTACCCGCTGCTTATTAAAGAATTAGTGTTTTGCCTTGTATCACTTTCAATATTTGCGTTAATTTCAGTTACATTCGAGTATATTCTTGTTTCATTCAGTTCGCGGAACGACCCGTTTCGAAGCTGACGCTTGACATCTTTTAGTGTGGGTCGACCGCGAAAAGCGTATGCCATTCTTTGTATGTGCTTTGAGCGCCCCAAGAAGAAAAATCGATTAAGCCAACGTAATGCCGATCTTCAGTAATCCAAACAACGCATCAAAGAGCTCTTCATGATCTTAGGATTACGTGGTTTGCTTTAAATAACCAAAGTAAACAGCGCCACGTGGCTTCTATTGTGCATTACCCAATCAAAACACCGCCACGTGCTTTCTATTGTGCATTGCCCAATCAAACACGGCCACGTTTTTCTATTGTGCATTTTGCTGCACAGGAAAAAAAAAACTGAAATCTAACGTCTTTTATAACTCGAGCCCCTACGGGGCCCGAGTAACTAGTGACTCTTTGACGTCATTTTCTCCTGGACCCAGCTCTCTCAAAATTTTAAAGTTAGTAATGGCGGACCAATAAATAAGAAAATTCCAGTTAAAATAAACAGGTGTCCTTTTAAAATCAGAACTTAAAACTTGGGTGAGTTAGTGTTTAGTTAACATAGTTTTGAAATCCAAAGAAAAAAAAAAAGGTTTTTGGTCGTAGTACCACTTTAAGAAACGCCTGCATTTCATCCACAGGAAGGGCAGGGGAGAGGTCGAGCATTGGTCAGTGCAGTTGATAATTATGGACTGGGAGTTGCTGCAACATTAGATAAATCTACAAAGAATAGGACAGTCGCAACAAAGAACTTAAAGCTAACTATAAAAAGGATTACTCTGGAAAGTCCGGTAAGATCATTTGTAGGTCTCGGTAAAAGCGATCATCGCAGGAATTCAGTTTAAATTTTTTTCGAAAAAAAGTGTTTGTACCCGAAATAAATGATTTTTAGAATAGTTTTTGTCAATTTCCTTTGCTTCCTAACGTCAAAAACGCTTTGTTTCAGAACAGTGGGACAACCGCAACTCGTCACAGTTTATCAAGATGGTGGCGCCCTTTTTAAGCGATTTTAAAATTATGTTTCTTCTTATGCCAACATTTTCTTTCAGGAAAGTTCACAAAAGTTTAATCAAGAAGATTGTTGCATCCGGTTTAAAATTATTTTCAGTAGGCGATGAGGTTCTCTTTAACCCATTCCTCGCCGATACTTGACAAGTCATGCTTTAGGCGACACAACAACAATATAGAGGATATTAGCGTCTGTTCTGCGGCATTTTGTAATAACGATTGCGGCATTTTGTAATAATGTGCGCATTGTGTAATAACGTGTGCAGCTTTTGTTAATAAATCCAACCTACGTGTTTTGTAATATTTGTAAGTGTGCGCAAATTTTAATGAGGTCTTTCCAATGATGTTAATGTGGTAACCGACATCGCTGATCTTTATGGTTGCTGATTGTTAATTAGTATGAAATGAATACGTAACATTCATACTTATTTAACATTCACCTTAGTACAATTACTGAAGACTGTTCTTTTGCAATTTTTCTGATATACGGGCAGCCAAAACCTTGTCCTTTGGTTCTCGACTTCGATCAGAGGATTTGTCGATATTCAATATGGCGGATTTTTACTAAGGGAGTGGGCCATGAACCGTGGACTCAGAAATTGGGCCTCAGGGTGCAGAACGTTACATCTTAATTCATTACACAGCGTTGTTTGCAGAGTGGGATCGGGGAATTTTAATTCTGGTCAATTACAATAGAGTGCTGTTTTTGAAGTGTCCCTAAACGTTTTGACAAGGATTGAAGGCCACGAGCCGCCGGTCGTAAAACTCCTGGGTCCATGAGGGGTTGTTATAACACGGAAGAATGCACAGGGATATCTGGAGTCTACCATTTCTCCTGCCACGAAAGTACTGAAAGAAAATCGCAATTCTAAAACTTTGAACACCAACTTTTATTAGTTATTACAACGTATTTAACTTTAAACTTCGTAGTACATGGTTCATTTTAAATTAGTTATTGTATCTTCCGGCAAAAAGCTGCTTTAACAGGTAACAGCATTAATTAACAAAGTACAGCAATAACAACAACCGAAAACGTGCTGATACAGAAAAGCTACTAAAACTTAAACCTATGGCATATAACTCGAGCCATGCATGGTGCCAACGGTTGCTATTAATTATACGTCTTAACTCAAGGATCAATCCACTGGAAGGACCAAACTCCTTTATGAGCCGCCATACACTGATTATACCCGGGGATCCGTCACAATGGTATATTTTCGGTAACAAGTAAGTGAAAGTATCGGCGCACTGGCGAAATCGAGAGCACGCATTTCTTAGTCGCTGGAAAAGAATGCAGGCATCACTTGGCTTTGAAGATCGTACAGCTGTTTCAAAAATCATAGCAATGATCTCGCTTGGATGGTGGTCAAATGAACTTGTCTCTGTTCTCCTTCTTTGCTGACGCATTATCATTCAAGTCCATTCGATACGTTAAATTTATCGGCTGAAAATCGTGGAAAACGCACCAAAAACGCTTCAATTTTGCAAAATTGTCTGGGGGCATACCCCCAGAGCCGCCTAGAAGAATGGTCCCTTTGGCCCCATATCATGGTTACTGGTTGATCACGTGACCGAAGTCTAGCTAAAACCTTGATTCACTGCATACCAAAAAAGAATTTTATTAAAAGGGAAAAGAATAAATGAAATTGTTATTTCCCTAGACATCAAACCAAACAATGCAACGCAACCCCATCAGTTGTGCAATAGCCGCTTACAGGAGCCTGTCGCTTATTAATGTGTCTGATACTTGGTTATGTTTCCTCCTGAGTGTAATTTTGACAGTAAAGCAAAACGACTGTGTGAAAGATACAAAAATATTTGTCAGGCAATCAGATTGTGGCTAGTGAAGATTAAGATTGCGACAGTAGAATATCCACCCCCTCCCAAAAAGATAGTACAGGGCACTTGACTGCCCCCCCCCCCCCCCAAAAAAAAAAAAACAACAACAACAAAAACAAAAAAAACAAAAACCTGCAAAGGCAGTGGACGTGGAAAAAAAATCCCTAGAAGTTAAAAAAGTCCCCTCCTCTCCCTTCCATCACTTCTGTCGCCGTTAAGGATGGCATCCAAACGTTCCGATTGAGAACCATTTAGGTTAGGTCCATCTACTCAGTATTCAGTTTAACGAACTGAGATACCCACAACAAAAACGAAACACTAGAGAAGCCAGAGAAAGAATAAACGGATAAAGGATCACAACTGCGGTGATCGCATCGTTTGTATTTCCGCAGTTACCACCATTCATTCTAACCGGAAGTTAACTCAGTATTCTACAGTAGACAAAGGTGATTAGCGCTGTGCATTTAATCCCGACTCCTCTGTGCCCTGTGATACCTCATTACAATTAGCGTCAGACATTATTATCATTTGAGTTCACTTACAAATACTACAAAATGCGTAGGTTGGATTTATTACAAAATGCTGCATACATTATTACACAATGCGCACATTATTACAAAATGCCGCAATCGTTACTACTAAATGCGTCGTTTTTACAATATGCCGCAGAACAGCGTCCTTCAGATTGGATTGGAGTACGAGTTTCTGTACTGGGCACGCGCAGTACGTTTAATAGAGAGAAATTTTTTCGAAATTCGCGTGCTAAGAACTGAGAACCCGTTCTTGTACTCCTGAAGGTCGCTATGTATATGGCCGTGTGGGGATATGAATTCTATCTTCGAGTGCTGATAGTATCTCTCGCGAGTGAGCAGAGCGAACGAGTCCGAGATACTATCTACGCGTTGAGATTCGTATCCCCAAGCAACCATCTAATGTCTAATGTTCTGTTTATTATAATATAGATACTTACACTTACATTATGTAACATGATACTAGATATAAAAGTTATGAAAAGCTAATCATGACAATGTTAAAAGGAATCATAAAAATGTTAATGTAGTAGAGAAAAATTATATAACAGGACAAAAGTCTCTAAGGAAGGAAGGAAGGAACGGAGGGAGGGGGGAGGGAGGGAGGAAGGGAGGAGGGAGGGAGCGAGCGAGGGAGGGAGGGAGGGAGGAAGGAAGGAAGGAAGCAAGGAAGGGAGGGAGGGAGGAAGGAAGGAAGGAAGGAAGGAAGGAAGGAAGGGAGGAGGGAGGGAGGGAGGGACCTCACTTTTAATGGGTTAATCGTGTTAGTAACTACGACGACACCTACATTCTCACGTGTGAAGGGAGCTTAAGCAAGCGCGTTTTTGAGACGCAGACGGCAACCGGAAGAGAACATTTCGCGTGCCAGGACGGTGGTGTCTCCAAACTTTTGATACTAATCATCTCTAATGGAGTAAAGATACTTGGCAAGGCAACTGTGGTTGTGTAAAGACAAGTTAAAAGGGGAAACAGCTCACTTCCAGTTGCCGTCCCCTTCTCAAAAATGCGCGTGCTTAATTAAGCTCCCTAATATCTTCACTGCGCACGGTGAAGATATGAGTTTTTTAGATAAAGGAAAATCCAAGTATTTCATGAATATCTATATAATGAAAAGCATTTCTATTTTCTTTCTTTTCGTTCAGGTGAAAAATGAGGGTCTGAACGTCTCTTACGAGCAAAACTCCATCCGTCTGCCTTCAGAAGCGTTCCATTCGAGTGTTTCCCGTTTCGTGAGTGTGATTTATCTTACGCTGAATGATGTCTTCTCTCTGAACAAAACAAAATCTGAAGACATGGGTACCTTACCAAACACCACTGTGGTCTCAGCGACTGTCCTTCCAGCTCCTCCAGAGAAATTTAATGAGCCAGTCAAGATCGTTCTTCAAAACAGAGGGGTAGGGTGCTCTTTTTCGCTTCAAAATTAATTCAAAAACTGCCAGATTTCGGTACCGTTTTTAAAAATAAAAAAGCCCCATATTTGCTAACTACCAACGTTCGACATTCAATATCATCAGTGGAAATCTACTACAGTATTTGCTGGTTATTCAGTCTAAAAATCAGTCAAATTCATGATAATTCTGGTGATTTGTTTGTTTCGACATCACTGGAAAGTTGAATGAACCAAAAAGATATCTCTCAGTGGGTCTTCATGTTGATCATCTATCCCTTGGTCACTTCGCCACTATTAGCTGCGACTCTAGAGATTAGTTGCAAACCATGTTTTACTCAGTCTTTGGACAAGGTCCTCGTTAGTGTTCTGGGACTCCCTCTTACCTCGCCCTGAAAATGGGCCTGGAACCTAGGCGAGAAAAGAGAGAGTCCTGTATTACTTGCAGGCGCATGCTCGGAATGAGCCAATCATATTGCATTAGATGCCAGGCTGGATATGTAAATAGAGGCAACCTTGAAACTCCGACAAAAAATCGTAAATTACTGTGTGATTTGCTGTGTCGAGGAAAGAGAACATCTAAATTATGCCTCGTCGTGACCAAACGAGGAGAAAAAACCCCGATCGCAGTGATGTTGGAAAATTATTGCCGAATAAATGTAACGACTGAGAGAAGATCGCAATAAATCGATACAAAGGCTGAATTAGTAAATATGGCATAGGATTTCACTAAGCGACAAAACAGCTCGCAGTCAGAATTTCATATTATCTGCATTACTTTACCTCTAACAATGAGTTTTAGAAGGAAAGTGCTTTTAAGTAGCAACAATAAAAGCAACGTGACACACGCTTTTAAGTAGCATTTTTC
>NC_090886.1:10257046-10259546 GCF_036669925.1 Montipora capricornis | reverse complement strand
TCTTTGTTTAGAGGCTCATGTTCACTCAAAAGAGATTGCGCGTCGCCTTGACTTTCGCACAGACGCAAAATCCGAAAATCACCAACGAGTACCCAATCAAAACGCTGGAACTGTTTCAAAACAACGACACAAGCGCGCAATGTCTTTTGGGTGAACATGGGCCTTGAACGCGTATATGAAGCGAAGTATTTCGAAAGTTCGGCAGTTTAGAGACAAGACTAAAAGTTGTGAACCATGAACTTAAAACCTTTTGTGCTTGCCGTGCTTATGTCACAGAAGACAAACTGTCTGTTTTTTTTAACAGTCTCTTTATTTTTATAGCAATACATTTAACTTGCGGTGCAAGCATTATCTACTGCACTAACATTACAGTACTTACAACTTGCATTACCATACTATACTATAATTACATACACCAAAAATCCAAGCTTCAGAAGAACATGTGAGACAAATGTAACTTACACACTGATCTGTAAATTGCTTTTATTTTTTTCCACTGCCCAATTTGCTGTTACGAAAAGCTAGGAAGGTTTCGAAATAGTAACTGCATGTTAAATAGTTTTGATATTCAAGATCACACGAGCGTAGCTTCCATATGATGGTCCGTGCTAATCAGAAATATCTTGTAGTTTTTTACTAAGTACTGTCAGTGCTTGATAACTGTTTCTTACTCAGTAGCCGGAAAAAAGCAATCCATTGATTTTTTGCAAACAACAAAACCTTCAATTGCCGCTTCTGTGATTCTAAATCACTATAACACGATGATTTCCCTTCTTTTAAAACAGGTTTTCCAGCCATCATCGTCGCCATCTCGTTAGCCACTACACAAGCTGTGGGGTATGGTAACGCGCACGCGTGCTGGCTTGATGTTTCCAGCGGACTAATATGGGCTTTTATTGCACCTGCAATAACCGTCATTTTGGTCAGTAAAAATTCCTTACGATATGAATCTAAGAATACATATGGAACGCTCACAGCTAGCCTCCTCTTTCTTATAAACGGAAGCGTGGTTCTCACAAGTAACGAGGGGGAGAAATTCAAGAACGCGCATGCGCTAGTGAGGAAGCCGCCGACACTCATAAGAACGCTAATTGTGGTTATTCTTATGCTTATTATATGCTTATTCTTATGATGGTGTTGTTTTAAGTGAGCACATGAGCGTAAGACTGTGAGCCAATCGATTAAATGAGTGTTGGGACGAGAGGGAATGGTCGCAAATTACGTTCTGCGCATTCGTATGATCCTGTGCCTATGTTGGGGGTGTCCCCAACATAGCACGAAGCTTCTTATGCTTATCCTTGGATCGCCAATGAGGACTAGGCTTAAATGGTTGCGTTCATACAGTCTTTCGTTTATTCGTTCATTCAGTCTGTCAATCAGTAAATCATTGATTCTTTGATGATTTCATTTCGTTCGTTCCTTCAGTTCAGTTCATCATTCATTCTTTCATAAATTCATTTTACTCGTTCAGTCAGTTATTCGTTCAGGAATTTGTTGATTCGTTGATTGAGGAATTCGCTGATTGATTGATTGATTCATTGGATCATAATGTATTCCCCCCTCCTCAAATTTTGTAGAAACTAGATGTAGCTCAAAGTTCGAAGACTTTGCCATCCCATATAAGATCTAAAGGCCACACTGTTAATAGATTGTGAACGGTCCCTTTCACAGGTAAATATCGTGGTATTCATCTTAGTTATTCGTCAAATGATGGGCACGAGACGCGTTCAAAACAAGACACAAAAAGAGAAAGTCAAAGTTGGTGTCAAGGCCTCCGCGGTCATTCTTCCTTTGCTTGGAATCACGTGGCTGTTCGGACTCCTTGCCTTCAATTCAGCTACTATCGCTTTCAAGTACATTTTTGCCATCGCCAATTCTCTACAGGGGCTTATGATTTTTATTTTCCATTGTTTGCTAAATAAACAAGTAAGAAACCAAACTCCGCTGCTTATTTATTGTAAATATTGGTCGAATATTGTTTTCTGTTTTGTCTGTAGCAATCTGTGTTTTGGGAGTTAAAATGATAATGTACTGGCATGCGCATCGTTTAGTGTTTAAACTCGGCAGATTCTCACGATTGACTATTTTTCGCGGCCTCGCGGAGCGTATATGTATATATATTTTTTACCAAAATGTTCCCGCATACTGGAGAAAGTGTGTCTGTCTGGCAGTGCGTTTCTCTTAGCTTTTTTCTCGCGTATGCAGCGGACTTTACCTCTTCTGGTGTCCGAAGCTGTAAATAGAGAGTTAAACTATTGGAACAGATGCAGACCTCTTTCTTCTTCAGGAGCCCTAATTCGCTAGGAGCTTCCTGGTTTTCTTTTAAACGTATTGCTACTAATATCATGATATCATGATTCTCCTTGTTGACTGGCAAATTTAAAGCGCGGAAGAAATTGAATACAAAATAAGCGCGATCATTATTGATGTTCCGGAATGCATATTTTGATAAACTCCCGAGCCTCTTATAGTAATGTTACTCGTGACGTCATCCACTGTT
>NC_090886.1:10252694-10254446 GCF_036669925.1 Montipora capricornis | reverse complement strand
AAGGCTGTATGCACTAACAGCAAAAACATGACAAGTAGTTATTGCTGTCCACTGTGCAATAAACTGCGCCGCCACTCCAGTGGTCAAAATGTCGAAAAACCTGCCACGTTTCTGACCCCATACAATAGCGTAAAACACAACCACAGAACACAGATAGAAAGCTGAAATAAAACTAAAATACAAACACAACTTCCAAGCATCTTTTTCGTGTAAATCATCCGCCATGTTGTCTACGGGAGGCACTAATGCGGAGTCCTTTCGTTTTGCCCACATGAAACAGCAAATGAAAAGGCTGTATGACAAGACAGCACCTACAGAAGCTATGGTGTAAACAGTATTGGCGATTTGTCGATCATCTTTATGATGCGAGTGATTTTTGTTCGTTGAATTTTGAAGAAAGCCACAATCGAAGCCAGGACACCCTACCACAACATAAAAGTCATAGACTGCCTGATAGATACAAATCACGTAGACTGCAACACGAGGGATGTAATTCCATGCTTGATTTCCCCATAAGCCAAGCGAACCAAAGCAAAATTTGAAAACACAGAGCACAAATTTCGTTAATTTGCCAGCTTCTTGCTGCTCTCGACCGCGCCGTAAGCTGTTCGTTGTTGGTTGTTGACGAGGAAGAAGAGGTTGCCGTTCATCTTCATTATCAACGCTGATTTGTTGCTCTTACATAAAATGGGATCATTTTGAAATTCTCGCGTCTGGAAAACTGATTACCACTGCAAACGAAACCTTGTTTACACAGGAATTGAATCCGACCTTAAATGCTAATTGTCACTTTATTACAGATCGCTCTCAATTTGTTTTGAAATATAAATATTTTTCATATAATGAAGGTTACTTTTGAAAATGTATGTTGCCACATACGAAACGTCAAGTCAGATTTCATAAAACGCATTGCTTCACTGCAAATCAAAACCGTAAATTTGATCGCAAAGTGCACCGACAGGAATATTGCCCACTGTTTTCTCGCTGCCAAATTTTTCAAACTTTCCGTATTAAACAAGAAATTGCAATGGGAAAAACCTACACTTACTGTTTGCTGCAGTTTCTGCCGGTTTGCTTACATTTCTTACGGCTTTTTTAGTTGACCAGAGCAAGTTTGTTTACAGCTACAAGCTTCAGTGATTGACAGCCTTATTACAGTCTCTTACTTATTGGTCAATTATTGTGGCGTGACAAGCAACCGGAAGCTCAAAAGGAAGTGGGCGGCTACCGAGATTTCGGGCAGGCGGTTTCTCTCCGCTCTTCCCACTCCCCACCCCGTCGTTTTGTCACGGGGCCCAGACCTATCCCACGCTCTTCCAATATGGCGTCTGATAGTGTTTCGTGGCGACACAACAACTACCGCCTGCAAGCAGGCTATGGACATAATCAATAAGCAGACGTCTAAACATAAGATAGTTATGATTCTCATCAGGGATATGGTGTTAACGACTCTTAAATTCATCTTTACCGCTCGTCATCTTCCAGGGAAGCTTAACGAGCGCGCCGACTTAATCTCCCGTTTTCAGATAGAGCGGTTCAAGGCAATATCCCCTGGAATGGACGAATTCCCAACGCCAGTTCCCGAGACCCTTCAGCCCAGGAATTGGTCGCTCAGTTGAACGAACTTCTCAATTCTAGTCTAACACCGGGATCTCAAAAAGCGTATCAGCGTGCCTGGACGTGTTATCGTCATTTTCATGCTAGGTTCTACAGTGCATGCGTAACCCAATTACTCCCTGTGTCAATTGACGC
>NC_090886.1:10247400-10252594 GCF_036669925.1 Montipora capricornis | reverse complement strand
CTGAACGCATGATATCAAACTAGAAATCAGAGCAATTAACAAAGAAGACACAACGTTGCTGTACGCCATGTTTGTTTAATGCTCGAGGTGAAGACTGGATCCAAGAGAATGACGTAACGTATTCGCAAATTTCCTGATACGACCGTCCACACGTCTACGTATTTGTATCGGATAAAAAATTTCCACTCTGGAGAGCGTTTTCAAAAATTCCGGATACAGCCTTAAAATACGCTGGATATACGTGTGGACGCAAGCCGTATTCGTAAAAAAAATTTGGCGTTTTCACAAATTTCCGGATACGTGTGGACGGGGCCCAAGATTGAGTTAACCGCTTTGGTCTATTGGAACCTTTGTTCGGATTCCGAGAGACATGCTTTTTTTGTAATGTTTTTGAAACCGGTTCAAACATCTCGCAGCTCGTGTTTTATCGGATCTAAAAACTCTCGGCTACGTCTCGTGTTTTTAATCCCGATAAAACACTGCTGCTCTATTTCAACCAAGACATAGACCGAATACATAAATGGCCCCCAAAAATGTATTCTTTTGTTTATGTGCTAATTAGATTCTCTAGCCTTGCTCTCAAGCAACAGGAATTTTCTTTTACCTTTACAAATCAGAGAAACTAAAAACAATAAGTAAAATATAGACTTTCTTGAGTGACTCTCCGCCTGGGTACAGTGTTCTTAGTATGGTCTAAAAATTATGGTCGACCTCATCCTAAACAATCATTATTAAAGAGGTTCTTATAAAACAAAGAAGAGTGTACCGCTCGTTTGTATGTGATTAATCCTATTACAGGCAACCCAAGCATTACTTTCCAAATTTTCTTCCACACATGATCAGTGGAGCTCCCTGAAATTAAATCAGAATCATTTTTCAAATTTTCGTCGTTGTTGATTGAAAAACGCAATTGATCTCCAAAGTACCTTCTCAGCTTTTCAAATCAATTGTCTCGGTAAAGAATATCTACCGCATAACCGTCTGCTTTTATGCATTTCGTAGAAAGATTGCCTTTCAATTTTCTCAAGTTCATAACAGCTTGGAAGTTTGGTAAACAGGCTCTGGATGGTTTGGTCTCGTTTTCAAATCTCTGAATGAAGATCATCTTTGTTACAAATTGTTTTTAAATGTCTGCAAGTGTTTTCCAAACTCCGATTTTAATGTGGAGGGTAGCTCTAGTGTCATCTACTCCTGTAGACACGTTAGGCCAATTTTACCGGTGACCGTCTACCACCCATTTATGGCTGAAGCCTTTTAATTTATAATTAAGCCCTCGTTTCCACACTAACGCGTTTTCGAAAACATCTGTTTCCGAAAACCACCGTTTAATTATAACCGTCCACACTGAAACGATCGAAAACGGAAGTTTTTAAAAACGGAGGTCCACGAAGACAGTGGAGACTTTTGAAAACAGAGGTCTATCCAGTTCTAGTGCGGACGATGAAAAGGGAGGTTTTCGAATAGGCGTGACGTCATAATCTTATGCGTGCCTCACAGTTTCTCGCGCGCCGAGACGTAAGCAAAGCCTGGTAACAAAAATGCATCTTTAGATCTCCGTTTTCAGTCTCTAGTGTGGACGGCCGAATACGATGTGAAAACGTTAGTGTGGACGCAGATCTGTTTATCCGTATCAGTGTGGACGGACCCTAAATGAAGACACGGCGGCTATGTAGGGGTACCTTAACAAACGGAAGGGGCGCTATTCTGCCAGGGTGTCTGGGAATTAAACTCACTGTTCACAAAAGAAGACTGGATCGAGGAACCTATTGTTTTTACTTTGCCATGAATGAAGCCCGTAGCGCTACCTTGTTGGGACCACTTTCGTTCTAAAGTGTCCGTATTATACAGTGAATTGAGTTCTGCGTAAGAACGGAGCCTCCTTTCATATTATGCGGAAAAGCGTTGAAAGTGGTTTCTACAACCTTGCCACATTGCTTTTCCTCCCACTTTAAAATCTTACGCCGAGGTCTCAGGGAGGTACCAACAGGGAGGTAGGTGTATTCTCGTTCTAGCCTTGCTTGACCTAAGTAATTAAACTCTATTCGTATGCAAATATATATTTTTTTCTGTTAAGAACATGGCGAATGACCACGTTAATGACAGCAAAGAAGATTTGCTTAAGAAAACGTAAAAAGAGAGTTTCAATTTAATTTTATTTCATTCGTTCGTATAATCTCTTTATTTAGCATAGCCTGATCATACACCACAAAAAGAAGAATCACAAAACATAACAAAGTACGAGGACGAAATTCTATCCTTAAGCACCCTTTTGTATTTGTCAAGTTCTCTTGCACTGCCATTGAAAGCACCTCCAAAACCTCAAAATGTGATCACTTTTTTATCTTTTCCCTTCTTATTTTCTTTGGTGCAATTTTCAGTTCCCCTCTCCAGAAAATTATTAGGGAGTTTAAGAAATGACGACGGCTAATAAGGCAACGACAACGCCACAAAACAATAATATCATTAATTGAAAGAGGAAAAATAATCGTGCTGCACGCATTTTTGCTCATATTTTTGCGGTTCTCTGAATGAAAACGACTTGAAATCACCAAATTTGAGGTTTTGGCGACAACGTGGGCATAAAACAGAAGATTCTTTTATAGTCCATTTTTATTCAGAAACCACCCGCACTAATTTAAATCTTTAGGATACTTCACCCACATTGTACGACGTGAATGATATATATGATGGAATAATCGCGAAACACTTACGATAGTGCAAGTTAAGTTATATTTTGAGGTGACGTTTTCATCGATGTCACCGTCACAGATTCTTGAAGTCTCTAATGCGTAAAACGTTAACGGAAACGACAGGCTATTCTTGCTTGTCACAAAGCTAGCCTTACTATCCTCCTATTTTAGCATATTTCATTACCCCATTCAGTTGTTTCTCAAGTTTTCAGTAAGCACTCTGTAACTACAGCTAAAAGGCAAGAGGTGGGCTGAGATCAAAACTTCTAATGTAAGTTCAACCAAATTCAACTATTTTGATATACATGTATCATTTTAGCTAATTTTCTGATTCTTTGAAAGGCGACGTGCTCTTTAATTTAGGGAGAGTCTTCAGAAATGTGGCGATTAACTCATTTTCGTGGGTCTCCTCGGAGGTAGACGAGTATCTAAAAGCATTGGCACTTAAAATTCGCGGTAACATCTTGAAACAATTCCACGAATTTATATAGAAAGCAAATCTCAGCCCAGCGCTTGCCAATCACCGTAAATACGAAGCCCTCTGTATTGGTGTCAAGTAAAATCTCAAGTGTTTATCCTGTCTATATCCAGGCTTTTTAATATGTCTTTTTTTCACATAGTGTTCGTTCATAATGATGAAATGTTCCTGTTGCAAGGAGCGTAGCTTAAAATGGCTTACTACAGTTTTAAGAAATAAGAAATCGGCTCTGATTCAGCATTCATGCAAAGTAAAATAAAAATCTATAAGGCATATTTTTCGCAAACTAAGAAAATGTGAAATCAAAATTAGCTCAAAATCTACCAAACAGATTTTTATTTTACTTTGCATGAAAGCTGAATCAGAGCCCATTTTTTTGTTCCTGAAATTTTGAAGGGGGGGGGGGGGGGGGATTTATACTGGTAGATTTTGAGAAAAACGCAATTTAAACTACTAGCGCCCAGTCTCTCTTTAGGTACTCGGTCGTTCATTTTGGCCATTTGTTTACTTTTAATTGTTCAATTTTCACACAGAATGGCAAAAGACTTAAGCAAACAGTAAATAGAGAATGAAAAAGATCTTGGGGCATTATTCAAAAGAGTTGAAAGTTGGGCTGTTATACTCCATTAAAACTGTAGTAAGCCCAGGTCCCCACTCCTCCCACTTTTTTTGTGTGAAATCAACGAGGAGCAACCACTACCACAACTAAATGTCGGAGAACTTTAAATAAATAATTGTTTGGTGTTAAATAACGCGCGGAGACAATTCCTTTGCCTCTCCTAATAACATGGATTGTAACATAACTCTCAGAGTGGCGCCGAAATTTTTCTTTAATATTATTCATGGCTTGCCGGGCGTCATTTCCACTTTCATCGCCCACGATGGAATCTATCGATACCCTCGGGGAACCGGTAATATACTCTTTGGGACGTCGCACAACAACAAAATTGCGCCCTTCAAATCTAAATTCGTGGTAATACAACCCAGTCACAGCATGATTGTCCCAGCCCCAGACGGGGTTGTAAATATTCACCACCCACCAGGACTCAGGGTACCTATTTAACAACGTATCCCTAACAAGCGTGGCTAAATCCCAGTGGCTTAAACCTCTATTTGCCCGGAAGAGGTCGCGAACGTCAATCTTGAATAGGTCCGCTAAAACAATGGAGAAAAGAGAGTTAATTCAGCAAACGTTATAAACAGATTAAAAAGGAAGGTTAATGGTAAAAAAGAAATTGTGTGGAAGTCTGTAAGGGGTGTTCAAGGTGGGATGCAAGGTGTTAGATACTGATGGCCGTTGAACACTGAATAGAGAAATTTAGCATATGGTTCACGTGGAACGGCTAACGACACAAAAAAATTCATTATTTTAACTTTCTTTGCAAATCGATCGGTTTTCTTGTCTGCAAGCGCGGAGAAAGACCATAATTCGTTGGTCATGTCTCGAAACACTTGACTATAAACACTGTCGTCGTTACAGAACCCACATTAGTTGTTATGGTAACCCTTCTTACAAAGCGAAGCAAACGCACTAAATTATATCGATCGCCTCACGGGAGTGTTCTATTTGGATTTACAACGAATCGAAGAAGCAGCAACGTGTTTAAGTTTGGAGACACTTTATCTGAGAAATAAGACTTATCAAATCTAGGGTTCTTTTGAAGTGATCATTTTATGATTGTTCTTTCACATTGACTCGGTGTTGTAACCGACAGACAAGAGGTATTATAACGGCTCGATATTATAGTCATGTTCTTCATACTCAAGAGAAGTAGTACTCCAACCCATATCTGACTGAAGCAAGCGCAAGGAAAATCCTGAAAATCAGTTGCAGAAATGAGAGGATAGACATGAGGCCCTCCCAGGGGTTTTGAGGAACAAGGGAACATAGCTAATTTGAACTGGGGAACAGGGGAACAATGTCAAAATATTTTAGGGAACAAGAGAACAAAAATAATTGAAAACAATTTTAGGGATCAAAAAGTTAAGAACAAGTTTGAAAGTAATTTGGGGAACAAGGGAACAC
>NC_090886.1:10227400-10244900 GCF_036669925.1 Montipora capricornis | reverse complement strand
CAACCCCCCAAAAAGGACTGAGTATTCGTTTTCCATAAATGTGTCCCGGGTCCGAATCTTGGGGCTTGTCCTGTAATTACGAGGACGTAGCTATAGCTAGTTTTATACAATATTCATTATTATTATTATTATTATTATTATTATTATTATTATTATTATTATTATTATTATTATCCTGAGACCGGACTTTATCCGGGGTCATCCAGAGTCTAGGGTCAGCAGCTGTCATCACATATTTTCCTATTTCTCCTATATTTTGATCCTTGTGTGAAGACTGTCTCATGGATAGTTTGTACATTCGATAATTTACTGAAACAAGACTAGAATCTCGATCAAGCCCATGATTAACTTACTCGGTGCACGAAAGACTATGGTCTGTCCACCCAGAAGATAAGCTCACCACAGAAGATGGGTAGCCTGAAAGACCGAGGGAGTCACAAATCTCCCTGCTCGCAGACTGTGGCGTAATTGGAACGCACACCCCTTCCCAAGTCTTATCCGCGGTTATTACTTCAAGTCTCCCCACATATTGAGTCGGCTTCTCTGTCAAGTTCAGTTTGCTACATGTCACTTGTATCCGTGAATTGCTGATCAATCTATGTGATAAGTGAGATGGATTAGGTAACCCCACGGACTTGCAGGAAAGGCGCACTATCCTATCCTCTGGTCCAGATGATGCAACTCTCCAAGCTCCATGTTGCCAAAGCTCTAGTGTACCAACTTTCTTACTCCACCGATCGTCCAAATCAGTTAGGCGGACCTTTAGTTCACCAATATTTGTCGTCTACGTATCCAATCCACATTCCATCACTGCAGACTCGTCCTCCTTGAGGTATCTTCCAATCACTTTCCCATCTTGGACGATGGGTTCTTCCGTGAAATCTGTGACTTGGTTGATAATGGTCATTGCAATGTAGCCTTACACAATAACCTTGGAGGGGATTATTAAATGTGCCAACCGTTCTGACGTGAGTTATGTAGTCGCAAGCACGGAACCATCCATTATCAACAGGTGGGGGTCTTGGACAATGAAGAGCTTGACAAGTAGGGTTTGTACTATCCCAAGATTCATCTACACAGGTGCGTTCCTTGGGTCCTTGTAGCAGAAACCCTTTCTTGCAGACATACGAAGCTTTCGATCCCTCCTTTCGACTATTTAAGGAAACTTTTCCGTTAGGTGGATCACTTAGCGATGGACATCGCTTTATTCGTGAACATGTTGGGATGGGGCGGACCCACTGGCCGTCCAAGCAGGTGGTATTCATTGTGGTGCCGTTCTCGTGAGTTATTGCGTACCCAGCAGAACAAGTGAAAACAGCGTCTGTGCCATGGAGCACTGTAGATCCTGAAGAACGTGAAGAATACCGAACTGTGGAATGCGGTGCATTTACTGCAGCACAGTTTCTCTTCCGCCCGTATGTTGTTAACGTGTGCGACACAGCTAACGTCGCATTACACTTTTCCAAGGCCAAGGCGAACACAAAGTGTAAACTGGCATTAAGAGACGTAACGACTATGGAAGTTCTTCCACTTACTGGAGTATATTGAATGCCTGTTGGATCTGCTGTAGAAAATTTCACCAAGAGTAGCTTCGTACTCGGATGCGATAAAATGCCTTGACCCGGTTGCTCCCATGACAATGTTACATTCGCCCCGTCTGCGGACTCAACATCAAATCTGGAATCGTCTTCGATGAATGAAACACTGCGGTTCAATTGGTCCATTCTTGATGATATATCTGATAATGCAAATGCCGGCCACATTGTGTCGTTGAAGACCATCGAAAGGTGCTTGTATTTTGCACTCACGTTCCAATTTTGAATTATCACCGTTAAAAGTTGACCGTGAAAAAGCTCTGCCGCCAAGTCAAGGTCACTAACTTGCAAGTGTAGGTCATCGCCAACCAAGAATAGGCAGACTTCACTGGAGTTCAAATGAGCCAGAGAAATAACGTCTTCAATTTCATCATCTGCGAAGTTGTCGATGATTTTCAAACCAGAAGCTTGGTAGAGGATATACAAGTCGCGTCCTTCACCTCCGACAAATTTATCGTTACCACCACGAGCAATAATTGTGTCGTTTCCTTCAAGACCAAAGAGTGAATTAGCGGAATCCGAACCAGTCAGGGTGTCGTTATGAATGGTTCCATACACGTTTTCAATGCTTATGTACGTGTCTCCCTCAGCATCGACTCCTTTTCCGAATCCAAGCAGTAGATCGATTTTAACACCTTTGCGCAGAAATCCATCACCTTTGAAGGAAACTGTATCGCTTCCATTACCTCCATCAATAACATCAGCACCATTCCCAGCATAGATGAAATCATCTCCTGCGCCAGCAAAAATATGATCATCACCATCGCCACCAAAAACAATATCAACAGCTTGTCCACCATAAATCTTGTCGTTTCCAGCTTTTCCCTCGAAGGTTGTTCCAATTGTTCCTGTTCGTAAAACATCAGCTGCATTGCCACCTTCTATTGTTCTTGTATTGTTACTTCCCGTTAAATCGTTTGTGGCAGTAAGTGATCCCTTTAAATCTTGGGCAGAAGACAGTATTTCGTCCTCTTGTGGTTTAATGTTTTGTGGGCTTGTGAGGTCAGTGCGATCGATGGAGGTTATTTTTTTAAACGGTATTTCTTTTGAAAATTCGAAGGCAACTTTATCAGTAGTTATCACCTAAAGATGCTGATAACTGACATTTAGAAAATAGCTTCGAATTCGAATGCCGAGGGAACTGGGACGTGAACTAGATTCAAGTATGACGTCGTTTTGGCCATGGAAATACAATCGAATGTCGCTGAATTCCAGACCGATATGAAGAGTATCTGTCTTGTTGTCGACCGCAAAGTTGTTGATTTCGTTAAACTCGCCATATCCATGGTTCAGCACGTAAGTGTCCGATCCGTTTCTTCCTTCCAAGTATTGATAGTTGTAACCGTTGCCCGCGCCGGGATCAAGGTAGTTATTGAGTTTATTGCCATAAATCCTGTAACTGCAATGACTAGAATTCAGCTGAAAACGGACCACGTTTTTCCAAGGATCGCTTGTCAAATCGTAAGTGACTAGCCCTCCTTGACACTCTGAGCTTTTGCATGTGCACTGCGTTGGATCCTTGGAGACTTCGGTTGGATCGAGCTTCGCTGTCTTGTTACTTACTCGTAAGGTTATCCCGTCCACGGTCCTAATCCAAAGATGCTGATAATTCACAGAATCAAACCAATTGATGAGCGATACAGTGGGTGTTCCGTGCCTTGATGAAACCGTAAAATTGGAGCCGCTTTTCTCTGCACGTAGGTTGCCGAACGTTTCATCTAAGTACAACACATCATCTTTCGTGCGATTGTCAAAATTGTTTATCATCGAGTGGGTACATCGTTTCTTGACAACATAATTGTCGCTGCCTTCTCCTCCCTCCAGATAATCTTCCCCTCCAGTGCAACTCAAAAAATTGGTCTGTTTATTTCCCACAATGAAATCGTTGTGTAAAGAATCGGAAACGGTAGCGACATGGTCAAAACCAGTGGGTTTGATGCACCGTGGAGGAGAAGGCATATCTGACAAATCGACGCAGACGCCAGTGCTGAACGTACTGTAATCAAGCATTATAGGTACTTTGGATGGTACGATTGTATCCACACTTCGAGAGCCAGTGACATTAAAGACAACGTGATCTGACGATGTGAATAGCATGTGTCTATACTGGTATCCAGTCGTCCAGTTAGTTACTGTGAAGCAGTTGGCAGTCGGATTGCTCCTGTCTGTCACGGATAAATCAGATGTCGTAAATTGCAGGTCGATTCTTTCAAAAGGCACATTAAATATCACAATATCGGTGGTGTTTAAATAATCAGGTGCATCGTTATGAATAGTGTCACAACCTTCATTTTCTCGAATAACATAAGTATCTTCACCTTTTCCTCCATTCAAGATATCAGCTCCACGACCTCCGTCTATCACGTTACTGAGATCATTGCCTACAATGGTGTCACAGCTATTGGAGCCCGAAGCTTGCTTGACTCTCTTGAATGCCGGTTCACTGAGCAAGACGGTTTGAGAGCTGTTTGCTCCGCTAAAATCCACTGCCACTGCAACACAAACAATCTCAGGATCGGAGGCACTGTTAGGCGATTGCTCCGCGAGGAATATCACTCCATCTTTGCTACGAAATGATATGTGACGATAATAAGTTGCATCTCCTTGAGTGAACCAGTTCTTGATACGAATGTGATGGCTCCTGGAGTATGTGATGTCAACATCGTTTCCGGTATTATGACATCGGATGTTTGCATAATCAACGTTGATGACAACAATGTCGCGCATGGCATCCTCAGCAAAGTTATCGATTATTGTCTTACCGCCGTCAGACTGAATGAAGTAGACGTCGGTTCCACCTCCTCCAGTTACAGTCGAAAGTTCTGGTCCGAGGTAAAAGGTGTCGCTGCCACCGCGCCCGTACAAATTGTAATGGTAACTTCCAGTCACCGTCTTAAGATCCAATTTGCCAAAGTTGCACTCCTGGTCCTCTTTTCCCGGTGGTTTTGTTGTTGGCTTGGGTTTCTGTACTGCATAAAATGTGTTGTTGTCTGAGTTACCATAATAAGTCCCATAAGCAGAGTTTTCGTGCAATCGAGCGTCGCAAATAACGTCAAATGACTTTATTGGAATAACAAACCATAGTTTCGCTGTTTCATGTTTGTATACGAAATCCCTGGATTCTCCTATGCCAAGAACAATATCTTTGAGACTTGAATCCACCTTAAATGTTCTTCGTTTTGTGACGTTCGTACCACTTACATCTCCAATTTCCACAGTTGCTAGATTATTATCATGGAGCCGGAAGTTTATGAAGCCACCAAAACTCGACAGGCTTCCTTGAGTAAAGTCGATTGTTTCTCCACCTCCCTTCTTTTCTCCAACAATTTTAAAATAATTATCAGGGTTCGTCAAGTTACGAAGAAGTTCATTGTCATAGTCCTCCTGTCTTTGATAGGACTCCAGCTGCCTTCTTAAACCCCCTGTTAAGAAATCTGCCACCCCGTCCAAAATCCCTTTTACTAGTGCGCCAAGAAATTGTAGACCAGCCCATGGACTATTCCAGTTTACTTTCTCCATTTCAGACATTATATCAATGTAGAAGTCGTCTATAGCCATCCGGATAATGGAAAGAATGATTACTAATGGTTCCGTGATCACTTCTGCTTCTGGACAAAGTGTCCCAATTAGGTTCAGAGCTGTGGTGCTTACATCCAGTGCTAGATCGATCACACGTAATGGAAGCAGTTTAAGGTCGTCTGGGTCACTTAAATCCAAATCTGCCAGTTGTTCTATATCTTGTTCAATGAAATACACGTCGAACGCAAGTCCTACTCCAGGAATGTCCCCCAAAAGCTTTCCAACTCCTTTTTCCATGAACCTCTCTACCTTGGTGGAGAATCGCTCCAAGCCCCTCTCAAAATTTAAGCCTTCTGCCAGTGATTTGGCGGCGCTACTTAAGACATGTTTACCAAGCTTTGAAACGATTTCATTTAAGCCGGTCAATCCTCCGAATGTGTGTGCTGCCTGGGTTAACGATATACTCCCACGAACGTAATCACCATTGTTGAAGTAGTCTGCAGCTCCCAGGACAGAAAAAATTAAGCCATGGACAGCCAAGCCCTTGTTTACTTTGGCGTATGCCTCACTAGCTCCAGCTCTGCGAGACCTTGCTATATTATCTTTGATCAGCTTGGGCGTGGCCAACTCATTAGAGCTTAGTGGGAACTCAATATGGTCCCGTAACTTCGAATCGCGACGATCCACAACATCGAGCTCAACCTTGTCATCGGATACTTTGATCGATTCTTCATCAACATAAACAGAGTCCTTGTCAGTTAACTTGCAGACGGAACGTCTTTTCCTTCGGCGCTTATCTGCACAAAGCCTTGCAACTTTTCTGAAGAGAACGTCTCCATCGTGATCATCAGCGGCACGTTTACGCACCAAGTACGAGGGAATGTCTGTATTGCCTTCCCTGTGCATAAATTCCCGACCGGCGTTAGTGCCCCCTTGTTGTCTTGCAGGAAAAGCTCTTTCATTGAAGATCGTATCGATCTTTACATTTGTGTTCACGTCTTCAAGCATTCCCTGGACAACTTGATCCATTGCAGGGCTACGTCCGGCTATCCCACCTATTCGTGAAAGTCTAGGAAGCTCATGAGCTTCGGGAAATCTATTTTCCGTCCGGATTATCCTTAACAGTTCGGTCAAAAATCTCCCCTTAACCTCTTGGGTAGGCTGTGCTGCTTCAGCAACCATTGAAATCACCATAAATTCTACTGCAGCTCGAACTGCATCAGGAGATGGTTGCCCGCCTACTTTTATTTTGTCTTCAAATGAAGGCTGATCATTTAGCTTTGAATCCAAGGCACTTTGCATCGCATCTGCCAGTTCCCCATGGTCGGCATTGGCCAGATAGTTATCGACGATGATATCATAGTCTGGTTTACTCAAGGGGTTATAACTCTTTCCTGGTTTTGGTGGTCTTGGAGTGGTAGTTGACCATTCGTGGTCATTGGTGTGAACAGTTATTTGGTGTCTGCCACCAAATCGCCCGCTCCTGCTCAACCGAAACCTCCTTACTTCGCCGCCGATCGGAACTTCAAAGTGTGTGTGCCTTTGCTGCCGTTGTGGAAATGTATATATGTCATTGTAAAACTGTAACAATTTGAATATTTGCTTCAAGGATACCTCGCCATTTTCGTTAATTTTAACCAGTTTGTAACTGTTTGGTTCTGTTCCAACTGTGGTTTCCTCGATAATGGGTTTTTGTTGGCCATTCACAGTAGTTTGTAGTCCCTTGAGGCGTTCCCATTCGTCTCTGGCCTGGTCAGCGCTATGGAGCAAGCTCTGAGTGAATTCAAACCTCAGTTTCGTTTTTCTTTCACTCTCTAAATCTTGACTGAAATCTCTTGCAAGGCCGTCCATCCTCTGATCAATATCCGCTTTTACACTCGTGAGCCATGAAGCCGGATCCAAACCACTGAGATCTTTTCTGAGGGTGGAAGAACCAGCAAGAACATCTTTGGCAGCCTGAAATGCCTGTTCCCTTTCCTGGTCTGTTACAGTGTTTAGGGGGTCATTTGCTGTTAGCTTTTCATTAAAGTCTGGCTGGCTTGCCACTTTTGCATCCAATGACTCTATGGTGGCTTCCTGCAACGCTGTCCTAAGGGCAGGCTTTACATTGGCATCATCTAGAGCTCTAACAGA
Source organism: Montipora capricornis (assembly GCF_036669925.1). NCBI lineage: Eukaryota > Metazoa > Cnidaria > Anthozoa > Scleractinia > Acroporidae > Montipora > Montipora capricornis. The sequence goes on along the minus strand of NC_090886.1, from coordinate 10,237,653 downwards.
TGTTGAAAGGTCAGACAAATCCACGAACTGGTTCACGCCACCTGGAATGGTATGTTCGGCACTGATTGAAAACTTCCCACCAGTTCGATGAGTAACTTTGAACTTTTGATATTCCGAGCCAATGGGAACATCAAAATAGGTGGGCTTTGTTTCGCCACTATAAAGGAGTGGGTAATACTGCATGAAATTGAACACTTCTTTCAATCGTAAGTCCCCCACTTTTTCGAACCTCACGTGTTTTCCTTTTTCACTTCCAGTTGTTTGAACCGTTTCAGTGATTTCCCCTTCTCGGATTGATTGTTTCCACTTTCTCTCAACGTAGTTCTTCACTATCGCTCTGTCAAGGGCCCTCTGAATTTCTTCGCGATCGGCCGCGGTCAGTACCCTCTTGAGCACTGGGTATGCCATATTCACAGCACCATTGTGAATTGCGTGGTCCAGCCGTGCGGTTTGATCACAAAGTACCGGATTGGGAAAGACGTGATACAAAAGAATCAAACCAGTTGCAATCCACGAGGCCGCAACCATAGAAATTGCCATATTTTTGAACAGTCACGATGAGCTTAACCGTCTACACGATGAATCTAAAGCTTAAGAACAAAACGGTAAAACAGTGTTACAAATGACGTTGAACTGCTGGTAAAAATCATAGGATGAACTTTTAAACAAACTTTTGTCAACTGATCTACATTCGTAATATTGGCTTGTGATATTTGTATATCATCGTATTTGATTGTCGAAATAAAGTTGTGACCATTTTGTATCCGCTTCACTCCTTCTGGATATGCATCTGCTTATGAGTTTTTGTTCAACTCTAGAAAAGTTGAACTACGTCTTTAGTTTGGGGAGAACCCGATGAAAAGCCAAATAAAAGTCAACCACTCCATTTCTTTTCTGATACAACTGCTAAGATTCCACTCTTTGGATAAACTCCCGAAACATATAGGCTATTAACTGCATGGTCTGCTATCCTTAGACTGTGAGTTTTCAACCTATAGTGACTTTCATTACCGGTCTGGACTGGAAGGATACAGTAATTGTGGCTCTTCTCAAAACGAATTAGGTCGAATTTTGCTCACGTCCTCGACACGATAATGAGGATACGCGAGAACGAGGTGTCGAGCTTTCCGTCAGAAATACACCGGTTTCTGACACGCGCGGATACTTCTTTCTGTACCTCTATGAAATTCGTGAAACCTCTGGCTTGACTCTGGAGCAAGGGAGTGTGAAGGTAAGAGAGGTAATCCCTCATATTGGCCTTATTCCCATCGTAACCCCTCCTAAGTTATTTTTTGATCTCCCGCGAGATCCGGTATTCCCACGAGGGTTAACTGATAGCCAATCATATGTCCCTTTTTTCGCAAACGACGCGAATCATTGCATGAGAATTCGCTCAGCGGTCAAAATTGTAAAAATGGTAAAAATGGGGACATATGATTGGCTATCAGTAAACCCTCGTGGAAATACCGGATCTCGCAGGAGATCTAAAATAACACTCCATAGCCTTTTGACTTCCGGAATCGAACTATGTTGGACGCCTTTGATGTAGAAGAAGCAAACAATTCAGGTGACTGGAGTAGTAAGTGTTGAGAGGCTATTAGCATTCTGATATTATATATTCAAAGGCCACAGCACCAACCAGGCAAAAGAGTGAAACATTCGTATTGTTTGTACAGTAGTTTCAAGTTTCTTTCAGTGTGTAGTCACACCCAAAGAGGCTATAGTTAGGGTTAGAATTGCTGGAAATGATTGCTGTGAACAAACAAGACAGAAGTAGATACTTAAATAAAACTGTCACAGCACGAAGTTATTACCCGTACTAGGTATCAAGGGAACTGAAGAAACTGCCCGTATTGACGGTGTTATCGGCTTTGGTGTTGTCACTGTTATTCTGCGTTCCTACTGATCCACACTTCCAAAGCATCCACGCTAAAACTGCAGTTTCACGGTCGGTTAAGCGCAGTCTTTGTGTTCGACCACACGGATCAACTATACTTTACGGGTTGCTTAGTGGACACCATCCGTTGGTATCGGCAGGATCTCGACATTAGCGTACTAGCTAATGCACTTGAAAGAAGTTTAAGCTAATAGGGTTAAAGGATACCTGATAAATTAAATGCTTCATGAAAAATCTTTCGGTTTTTTTTTACGTAGCTAAAAAATCCTATTCTTTGATAATTCGAATATTAATTTTAAAACAGTTTTCTAAGAGAACTGGGAAAGCAATGGAAAGCAAAGCGAATTAATCTACAGATCACTGTCAGGGTTAAAATGTCGGTTTACGTTCGTCTTACGTTATTCAGCTCAAGAATAATTTATAAGGATAAAAACAATTTTTCAATAAATGGCTGTATATCTGGCTTTCTCTTCCGTTTCTTGCTTTTGTCGTTTTGAACAAAAACGAAGGATCTCTATGTCTAATGAATATGGTCGTTGAATTCGAAGAATTGATAGCCCCAATGCGGTCGCATTAATTAACGTTGTATCATATCTATGAACCGGCACACGGCAATTTGGATTCATTGCTGTCTCCCATATCGAAGTTATCTCAGTTATAACCTCTTGTTAAAGAATCGACGTTATTATATGGACGGGAATGTTTTATCGGGAACTAAAAGATTCGTAGAATCACTACCACCACTACATCCGTGAAACGAGTGGCGTATTTTTGTGTGTAACACGAGTGGTCATATTAAACAATTAAGGTCACGATTTCCCCCTTTTTTTCCCAGCCTTTTTTGTTTGTATTAATATCTAGTATTTTCAAAGCCTGTTTTTCAATCTCTACCATGAATATCTATTGTCCATATAATAAAAAGAAAGTTACACCTTAGCTTGAATGAATTTTATGTTTGAGTGCCAAGAACAATATCGCACTCGCTCGCTGCGCTCACAAGTGCAGCAAAAAGAAAAAAAAAGACAAGACAAAACCAAACAGGTACTAGGCAATGAAAAAAATCAGAACTGCTTCGACACCGTTTACAAGCTGCTTGCGCAAGCCCGAGAAGATCTTTATCCCACTGAACTAAAAAGCGCTCAGTGTGAAGATGGCGGAAAAAGCTGTTACCATCGTTGTAGTTCTTTTATCTTTCAAACTTTCTCTTTTCTTTATTGTGTGAAAGTTCCTTGCATATATGTATATTCTACTCGAGCTCGAATTCGAGTATAATTGCTTGCCATCCAGTCGTTAAATCTTAGTCTATTTAATATCTTCCTACAAACTGGCCTTTATTTGACACGAAATAAACTCAAAGTTGGGCATCGAGCACTGATAAGAATTACTTCCAAAGGGTATTTCTTGATAAAAGTGCAAAGCATCGCGGATCGCAAATTTAAAAAACGTCTATGAAAAGTGCCAATTTTGTTTAAACTGTCAAAATAGAGTCGCCCTCTAAAAATGATTTTTGTGAGCCATACGCTTCTTTTTCCAGTGAACCATTGTGAACAAAAAGAGGCTTTATAGATAACTCGTTCCTTTTCACCGAAAAAAAATATATAATTAGTGAACTATTTAAGACGAAGAAGGTGTAACATATGCAAGAAACGGCAGTAGCTGAGTTCTATTGAACTCTTCGGAATGTACACCGACCAAAATCTCCGTTTTTAATTAACGAATCTTACCATTTAATGTGTTTGAGGACGACCATGTGCATCTTCCTCAGCTGTAGCTCATGTCCCTGATAACAATGAAAACAGATCGGAGACCTTACTTGCTCTTTTCAAAAAAATGTAAAGAGATCGAATGTGGTAATGCGAAGCACGCGATTTTAAACATCAAGTGTACCACAAGTTGCTCAAAACGGGCACTTAACGAGCAAAAGCACATTAAAGTGACGATATCTGCATCACTAATATTTCTCTCCCTGACGTATCTCTTTGAACAGAGTTATGTTTACAATTCGAGTATGCGATCTCTTTGAGGTGCTAGTTAATCGTTAAAATTCGCCTGCTGCTTTTTCGCCATTAATAGCTTGAGGCTTATAATTTTGTTTGAGGTCATGAAGCTTTCATGCAGTTTTAACCTTTGACCCGACTAATCTTCAAAGGTCACCCGCCAATCAGTCACATGCACTTACTTTGTTCAAGGCAATTTTTTAAATAGGAGTCACTTGCTAAAAGCGACGGAAAATTCACGTGTTCAAGTTGCCACTGGTTTGGCTTTGCAACCGATTGGTTGAAAGGTGGCGCGAGATTTTTAGGCCAGTCACTTAGCAATACTGAAATTAAAGCAATGACGGAATTAATTTTAGATTCCACTAAAAATCACGTCATTTAAAAGACAGTTGTTTTCGTGTTCAACTGCTGACTGATGGACTCGTGCCTCTTAGGACCCTGGTCCTTCTGCGGCATGAAACGGTACAGTGGCTGTGCGGGAATACAAGAGGCGTCTTCCTTTTGTATTTTTTTCACTTAACATAACGGTTACTGGAATGGCTTGTGGTGAGCGTTATTTGGGATAGACGAGAAGCACATTTCCTCTCTCACTTCAGTTACTTGAAGTTAACTCTATACTTCGAGAATTTCTCGTCAATTTATAATTTTACAATGACTGCATAATTCTCGCGCGCTCATTGGCTAATTTTAATTGCCAATAAGCTGACAGACACATAAATTTATAATTTATGCGATAATGACGCGATATTGCTCACGTCAGATTGAAGTTTCTCACATTTTTGTCTCGCGTTCTTCTCTTGTTTTGACTTATTTTTGACCCCTCTGCCTTATTTTGTTATTGTAAAAAACAAATTGATGTCAGTTTTTCATGCGTCTGTCCTGTTATTGACAGTGAATTTCGTCATAACATTATCAAAGTAGTCTGCGGATCCACTCGGCTATGGCCTCGTGGATTCACAGCTACTTTGACAATGTTATGACGCAATTCATGATCAATAACAGGACAGACGCATGAAAAACTGACATCAATCTGTAAATGGTAATAGGACTGAGTGGAGTCCAATTTGGTCTGTAATCATTCGAGTGATTAACAAAATCGAACGACCGCGTAGCGTAGCGGGAGTCCAATTTGTTTAAACATGAGTATGATTGCAAACCGAATTGGACGACACGAAATCCTGTTACCAATTAATCATAACCATTACGATTTCAGAGAAAGCAAAATTAATGCATTCCTTTTTCACTGTCTAATGTTACAAATTTGTCCAGTTTGGAAAATCCCCAGTTTGGTAGGGTAAGTGGTTGTTGCTATGGTTATTGTGATAAATTCTTAGTGCACATATTACGATTGGCTGATGTAACTTTCCGATCTCAGGTATCCGATTACAGCCAACTGTCCGATTTAGTTTCACTGTCCGATTTCAACCCTACACAATAATTAGTGAAAAATAATTCAGTTAATACACCAATCAAATTTGAGAAAATTGTGATGGTTATGATTAAATTTGAAAAAGCACGCTATTAAGGTCCAAGATTTTTTAAGAACATGATGGTCGAGAAGGTTGAACCTAGACCATAAAGCGACATCGCATCATTGATAACCACTAGACCATCGAGGCAGACCGTTGAGCAAGTATGAGTTTTCATGATATTATAATAGATACCCATCACCAAAATTGAAGGCCAACCGGTTTAAAATGGGTGTTAGACTTAAATACTTGTAGATCAGCGCTTTTCGAAATGCCGGTGCTTTGAATTAAACACTGTTGATCAGCGCTATACGAAATACTTGAATACGGTGCTGGGAATATTACGTTGGTGACCCTCTAACCTATGTAGATCGTGTAATTGTCACGAGATGTCCAATGTCCTTCTCGTCTATCCCTTAGGGACGGCATTAACCATTACTCGAGGGGTCAAAGAATCTCTCGGCATTGCCAAGAATTTACTTCAGGTGCACAACATAAGATATCATGGAATAACAAAGATATCACTTTTAGAAATATATGATATTTAAACAACGTTGAAGGCAAGCAGGAAGTAAGATCATCTCGACTTTCATGATAAACATGAAATAACGGTTTATTTTTTTAATCGATTAATTCTGTTTACAACACAGTCAAGGCAAAATGCATCCTTTTATAATGCCATAGCTTAATTTCTTCCATTAAGGACAAAAAAAGCAATATATAAATAAAGTGTACAATATACTAGGCAAATGTTACAAAATAGATTTTAAAAAGAATTTTATGGAAGTATGTAAATTAAAAACACTTTTTTCAAGATGATTTTAGCTCGCAGAATATTGCCACTAAATGCGACCTTGACTGTTGTATAATGTTTTGAAAAATTACCTAGAGAATGATTATATTCCAATATCTCACTAAAACGCTTTATCTAAAAAATGATTTGATTTGTGAGATTTGTCATTACCATACCCCTATATAGAGCGAGTTTCAATCGAGTGTCGTAAAACTAAAACCAAAGTAATTACTTTAGCCAATCAAAAAGGAAGGAGACAATCCAGTAAACCAATCATATCTCCAAGTAATTACACGTAGCCGACACAAAGGGCGGGAAAATGTGCACGCGCAAGCCACAATTGGTTTTGGCTTCACTTCTGATTGGTTGAAAAAATGGCGCGAAAACTTTGAACCAATCACTGAGTGAAGCAATCATAAACCAAAGTAATGATGTAATTACTTTCGATACTCAATTGCAAACCGCTCTATTTTTAAAACACTAATGTAAAACCAGCCAACTTGTTCCCTTTTGCATACCGTGAAGCTATCATTCGTTTGAACCAAGAGCTTATGACCTTGAAGCGTTTCAAAATTTCGTCATTTCGATGTAAAGTATCTCGTGCATTTTCTCGCGCGTTTGCTTGAGTGAGGCTCCAGCACTTGGCTAAGTAGCCTGACTTCTGGCTGTTATACACAATTGTGGTCTCATTCACACAGAAGCCCTTCAAGCTAATCCTGCCAAGCCGACCACATGCTGGAAAGGTCAGACCACAACACCAGGAACACTGTCCCCTACTCTTTTCGAATAGTGTGTGGGATCTTTAACGTCCCACAGAGTTAATGAACAAGGGTTGTGAGACGGGAGACGGGACCTCCGGCTTATCATCCTTATCCGAGAAGACTAGAGAGTCTAACCATTTGCAGATGTAATTACAAAGGCAGCACTTTCTCCTCAGTTATTTAAAGACCCTGAGTGTTGGTCCGGCCGGAGTTGAACTCACGACCTCCCGCGTGACAGTCCGGTGCTCAACCAGCGCGGTGCAGCCTCAATCTTATTTTTGTCCATATTTGTGTATAAAATTGGTGTCCTAAAATCCTCAGCTTTGTTCCAAGGAAAAGAGTTATACGCTTTGAGGTCATGTGCTTCTGTTTCAGCTTACAATAACAACTATCCCAAAACAGTTCAAATGTCATCCTCATTAGAAAAAGACTTTTCTTCCATAAGTGCGACCAAATCACATATTTTGTTCTAACGTTAATATCTTTTCCAGTCTCGCTGTGATGGGAAAAGTTCAAAAGAAAAAAAAAAGAACAAAAATGAGGCTAGCAGGTGTAATTAAATACGAAATAATGAAAAAAACGGCAGCCATTTAGGAAATTGGTCTATCCAGAATCACGATATGCGATACCAATAAAAGTTTTATACTAAACATCTATAATTTCACCAATCGGATACACTACTCAAGCACAACCCTCGCTCGTTTTATATGAGCGAGGGATACGGGTGAATATTGTATCCGTTCAATAATAATACTTTCGGTTCCTTGTGCCCTGTTTTGTGCTTCTCTACCAAGTCGTGTCACTTTGAAGCATCTCTTCTTGGAAATGTATTTGTTTGTTTTATCAGTAAGAACAAACTGCCGATCCCTTTTCCCAGTGGAACTACCGACAGCGTCAGAAGGCGCCATTAGACACGTTTTTGATTACTGAAGTGATCTTTCCCTTCATTGTGTTGATTGTCCAGTGCCTGGTTACCAGGTGGAGGCGCTTTAAAGGTGCCATGGGGAATCATTTGGCAAATTTTGTCCCGAGCTGTTTGATTGGTGGCCTGTGGACAAAACCATTTAAAGTCTATTGCATGTGAAAGCTCTTCCTATTTTTCTCGGGTCTTTGTTCTCGAGGGCGTCATCTGGAGGCTCTGGGGAATAAACTCATACAAATCTCTATTTTTATTTCCCAGAGCGGTTCGACGTGATGCCTTTTGTTTAGGACTGAATTTTAATATATCGAAATTGGTCTATTGCTTTGACGAATTTGGATTGGCTCATTGCGCTGTTGGCACCTGCTGTGATTGGTCGAAGTCATTACTTTGGTATTTGTTTTACAAGACTCAATTGAAAACCACTCCAAAGGGAAATTAACCATCGTGAGAGAGATTTGGAGCGTTATTCCTTGGACCGACGCGCTAACGCTCAGCTCACAAATCTCCCTTAATTAAGCCCCGTGCAAACAGAGGCAACGTTGTTGGCTGTTAGATGTCGCTTCCGCCTGGACGCCCTGTTGGATGCTGTTGCGTGTTGTTGGGAGTTGTTGTACGTAGTTTGAAACTGGTCAACCGTTTGAGCCAACAACTCCCAACGTTTCCTTTGTTCCGTGATAGCAGAAGCGTAGCGCAAATAATGTTGGATCCCTTTCCACAGCTCTTCCAACATTGTTGGAGCCACGAACTGGCCTTACATATGGTCTCTATGGGGATAGCAAGGTATTAAAATATTGAAAACAAGATAGCCGCAGAATTTTGTAAGTTTACAAAGAATCACGTGTCGTATCCTTCCCGCGATACACTGCACGTTCTTACATTGTTGGGAGTTGTTGCGTCCGTTTACACACAACGGCCAACACCATTTAACATCTGCAGAACCAACAATGCTGGAAGTTGTTGTTCAACATCTGCAGAACCAACAACTGCGGACAATGTTGGGAGTTGTTGCGTCCGTTTGGACGGGGCTTTACGGTGGTAACTTTACGACAAAAAAACCTTTTTCAATGCGTTTAATTAAACCAAATTTCTTGCAACGTAGCTACTTGATAAAACAGTATACAGAGAAAACACAGCTCATTAGGAATAAAACTTACACTCTCAGGACGATGTTTGCTAGTCGGGGCGGCAAAAGCTTCTGCAGCGTTTTGAACGCTATCAACATTTTGTTGTCTCCCTTCCATTTTGATCTGAAAATTGGTAAAGTTTCCTCATGATTAACAACGATGATGATTGATCTAAGGTAGGGTAGGACGAAAAATATCATTTTAATGTCGCTCCTTCAATTTGTCATTTGTCTCTCTTCCATAGTGGAATCACTAAATAATACGGTCTTTATGATGTTCGACGGGGACGACGACAAAAACGTCACCTCAAAATATAACCCAGAAGTGTTTCGCAATTATTCCATGTCGATCGCTCACGTCGTACAGCGTGGTCGGACTATCCTAAAATTATATTGGTGAGAGTGGTTTCAGAGTAAAGATAGAGAATAAACGGTTCACATTTCTATGTTCACGTTGTCCTCGAAACCTCGAATTTGGTGATTTCGCGTCGTTGTCACGCAGAGTTATACAAAACCTTGTGCAAAAATGCGTGCCGCACGTGCAGTAAGATTATTTTTCCAACATGGCCGCCGTGACGTCATGTGAAAACGCTTCATACCGATAACAACTTCGCAGATGATCGCTTCAGGCTATCCGAAAATTTAAGCATTGTATCAGGAAAGGTGAAAAAAAAGTGAGCCAACTTTTTGTCATCGGTTCGAGTATATGGTAAGCCTGAATATAACCTACATTTATCAAGTCTCTTGTGCTGTTGGCGTGCAACTTGATAAATTGAATTGATCGCGATGAAAGATGAAGACGCTAGACAAGGGCGTTGAAACGTTGCGTCTTTGAATTGAACCCTTTAAAGTACATTTAGATTGTCTGCAAAATTGGTATTGTTAGTTCGTGTAAGTCGCCCGTTGTGATGATGATAGTTTAAAAGCTCAAATATTTATATTGCATTTTCAGCTCACGTAAAAGTAATGGAAGCAAGGACTTAAAAGCTACAGAAGATGTTGTAATTCTGAAAATTAGCAAGTGGAAGAGAGCTGCAACACCATCCAAAACCCAGGCTTAATAAAACTGGACTCTGCCCAAAGACCGCGCCGTTGTCAGGGCAACCGCTAGACCACTCAACTATCAAGATATACACCCAACAGTTTTCTAAAGTTGTTCTCTGTAACTGCACAAAAAAACAATAACAACAACAAAAAAAAAACATTTTACGGTACATTTTTTATCACGAAGCTTGGATTTGTATCGTTTAAAAATGTCTAGATGAACTTTAAGTTGCATAGCGATTAGCAG
>NC_090886.1:10217400-10219900 GCF_036669925.1 Montipora capricornis | reverse complement strand
GAGGGTTCAGTTTGTTCTGACCATGTTCAAGACCTATTAAAATCTCCCTTCAATTCCACGCATGAACCGTCGTTAAATTACCGCAAGTATACTTGAACATCTTTCTTCCCCTTGGCAGCATTTCTACCATTTAGGTAACTAGGTAAACTTCAACATCTTCAGTTCTCACGTCCTGCTCCCGTCTGACCTTGTAGCTCAGTCGGTAGGTTCGTGGGTTCAATTCCCACCCTGGTCAGAGTTTTTCTCTGTCCTTGTGTGGGCCAGTTTCCATTAGTAGGGCTAACGCTCGCATGGTTCATATGGGATAGGAACCTAACACTTCACATTACACTCTAGTCAGTTAAGGGTTAGGGTTAGGGTTTAGTATAGTATGGTAATGCAAGTTGTAAGTATATAATTGATGTTAGTTATTGTTGTAATTAATGTAAGTATTGTAATGTTAGTACAGTTAGTACTGTAAGTTAAACTGTTACGGTATCGCTATAGCAATAAAAACCAGTTTGTCTTTTGTGACAAAAGCACAGCAAGCACAAGGTGTTTTTATTTCATGGTTTACATTTTTTAATCGTGTCTCTAAAAATGCCGAATTTTCGAAATACTTCGCTTCAAATACGCGTTAAAGGCCCAAGTTCATCCAAAAGACATTGCGCGCTTGTGTCGTTATTTTAAAATAGTCCCAGCGTTTTGATTTAGTACTCGATGGTGATTTGCAGATTTTCCGCCTGTGCTAAATTCAAGGAGACGCGCAATCTCTTTTGAGAGAACATGAGCCTCTAAACAAAAAAAATAAATATGCCAGTATGATTAGCGAAAAATATTTTAATGCTATAATGACAAGAGAGAGAAAAACCTACCCCAGCCAAAAATGTAGAAATACTTGACTATCTCCTCGGCGATTCCTCCAAATACTCTAATTAATGAAATATAAAGTAGCACACCCTCGCACAGCATCCATGAAAACAAAGAGAGCAGGACGTAGTGAAGAAAAGCGGCAACTACAGAGCAGCCAACCTGTCAATCAAACAATTAATCAACAGATCACGTGAATCAGTCAATCATGTTGGCCAATCATTTGTTTTCGTAAGACGTCACGGGGTCCATGTTGGCCTCCCGGGCAAAGAAACAAGCAATCTATCGTACTCTCAGTTTAACAAAGGAACTCTCCGTTATTTGCAAAAATCCAAAAACTGAATTTCGTTGGCAGTAGAGATTTCTAGACAAAATGGAAAACTAGGACGACTATTAAAAAATGTTCTCTTTTGAAAGTAAATGATATTGCCGGCAATATTAGAAACATTGGAAAAAATCGACTTCAATTTGCAGCCAAATTCAAGGACTCCTTTAGACAACTAAAGATTTGCATGGAAATATATAATGGGATTAAACGTAGCTTAGAAGTATCATAAGTCCCAAGAGGACAAGGGATCAAAACTGTCATTACATTTATAAAGGAGGATAGATATCCCTCTTTTTCTTTCTTTCTTTCTTTCTTTCTTTCTTTCTTTCTTTCTTTCTTTCTTTCTTTTTTCTTTTTTTTTTTTTTTTTTTTGGCGTCGGGCGATTTACGATAACTCAAGTGCCACAAACTGTGAAAAACGGAAAACAACTGTCTGAATATTGAAACATACCTTGTTGCCCCTGGCCGATCCTTCAACGATAACAAATATGCACGACAACGAGACTGCAACGCACAGGTTGAGAAGAACTTTAGCTCTCGGACTTTTGACTGCACGCCAGAACACCAGCAAAACAGCAATAGTTACAAGTACAGCAATCAGCGAGATGGTGCAACCAATTATTGAAATCATCTCAAGGGCTTTTGTATCAGCTTCTCCGATCTCAGACTATAAAAAAAAAAAAAAAAAAAAAAACTAGTTTAAACTGTTATGCCACCCTAGTTACACAATGTAAATGGCGAGTACCCATATAAACTAAATTGAGATCATTGGGTACAAGCCATCTCAAATGATCATACGAGTCATCCAACCATTGTATTACATATGCATTAATATGTATATACATTGAAGTTTACTCTATACTTTCAAATTTTCTCGTCAATTGAAGTTGAAAAAGAAAATTTTATGTCCTAACATGATCGACGAACTTGGAGGACAAGATGGTTGAATTTAGACCATGTTCCATCAAGGCCTTAGGAATCATTGATAACCACTACACACACCATCGAAGCAAGCCGCTGAATGAAAGCAAATTTTTATAATATTTAAATAGATACCCATTACCAATATTGAAAGGTAATTGGTTTAAAATGAGTGCTTTGACTTAAATACTGTCAGCGCTATTCAAAATGGGTGCTTAGACCTAAATACGGCATGCATATTTAATGCCTTGGTTGGATGACTCGTATGGCTTGACCATTTGAGATGGCTTGTACCCAATGATCTGAATTTAGTTTATATGGGTATTATCATTCTTATCTTCAAGAATTAAGAGACCTTGTCTTAAAATATCTTGACCAATGTGGAGTAGAAAGGTTACGCTT
>NC_090886.1:10202400-10212400 GCF_036669925.1 Montipora capricornis | reverse complement strand
AACGTCACCTCAAAATATAACTTGGCTCTATCATAAGTCTTTCGCGATTATTCAGTCTCGTTCACGTCCTACAATATGGGCGAAGTATCCTCAAAATAAATTGGTACGAGCGGTTTCAGAGTCAAAATAAAGAATGAAGGATTCTCTGTTGCATGTTTACGTTGTCGTCAAAACCTCAAATTTGCTGTTTTCACGTCGTCCTTATGCAGAGGACCGCTATGATACTTGCTAAAGTTCGTGCTGTACGTGCTCTTTTAACCAATGATATTAATGTTTTGTAGCGATGTAATTATTATTATGTTAATTATTGATGCCGTCGCCGTTTGTTAGGCCCGTTTCAAACGTTGAACTTTACATGAGCCGAATCAAGAGAAAATGAGGGGACAGAGAGGGAGGCTCAAGGCGTTGGCCGGGATATGTTATGTCCCCGAAAGTTATTTTTAGACAAGCGGAAGTCTTTGTTCTAGAGGAGGTCTGTCTTCCGAGACGTCCGCATGCAGTCTTGCTTCACTCTCAGGTTCTTAGTGAAAAGAGAAAATGATGGCGCACGTGGAAGGCTGATGAATATGTATTTTCTTTCAAACATCGGACCGAGGTTGGCCTGCATGCGGACGTCTCGGAAGACTTCCGCTCGTCTAAAAATAACTTTCGTGGACATGACATATCCCATGTCCCCTCATTTTCTCTTGGCCGAATCTGATACAATTGAGAGAAAACAATAGATTTTTTTCATTTGCGTTAGATTCGGAACATGAAAAGTTCGACGTTTCAAACGGGCCTTAAACTCTCTAATAATGAGCCAAGTTATATTTTGAGAAGACGACCGTCGCCGTCGTAGATGTTAAATTAGGGAGCTTAAGATCTACGACGGCGACGTCGACGAAAACGTCACCTCAAAATAAAACTTTGCTCTAGTAAAAGTCTTTCGCGATTATTCCATCTTGTTCACGTCGTACATGAAATAAATTTTGAAAATTCCGTTGAATTATTGCGAGTTTCGTTAGGAAAATCTACACCAACACCTTGTCAGCTCTTGGAATGACTCTTGTCACGGCCAATGAAACATTCAATGATACAATAATAACCTAAGAATCCCAACTGGGCTGAGGCAAACGAGGTGGCTATTTTCAAGTGTAGCTACGAAGATGAACCAGGGACTACCAAGATCAAATTCAACGAGCGGTCAAAACGGGTCTTGAAACCCAGGTATCCGGATTTCAAGACAAGCGTCCTAACCACTGGGCCACTTTGTCTCCAGTCTTACGCTGATCCTTACTTATAAGCTTACCCGTTCAAGGCCTAACCAAGTGACAGCGTTTTCCGTCTCAAGTAAATTGCTGACTACTAGTGCAAAATCATTTACATGTTCCTCTGAGCTTATGTTGCCTTGACTCTCGTTGTTATATTTCTCCAACAGCACGAGAATTTCAACTGCTATCAATAAATCTCCACCGTTTATCTCTGTTGGCCTTGAGACATTGTTTGTTATTGGATTTGTTAGGTTCACGAGTTGGGCCAAGGCTTCTCCGACGCTTGTGTCGCTTGTGCCTTTTATGGCTGCTACGATCTGAGAGCAAATGGAGAAAAAACTGATGATCGATCAGGGTCATGTTGTCTGCAGTGAACGAAAAATCACAAGCGCAGCATGGTTATCGCAATCAAGGAAGACATAAATCTGCAAACTTTTAACCATAGGAAATAATGTTTACAATCAAATTTGTTTCCTTGCTTTGTTTCAAAATAAAGCGTTTTGTATCCGAAATATGTTCTGTTTAAAAAACGTGCAGCTGTGTTTTATCGGGTGTAAAAAAGAAAAACACGAGGCGTAGCCTAGTGCTTTTAGACTCGATAAAACACGTGGTGAAGTGTTTTGAACGGCTTCAAAAACATTCTACAAAAAGCGTGTCCCTCGGGAGTCCGAACAAAGGTTCAAAATGTGAGAGGAATACATAATTACTATTCTTATATAAAGAATTCTAATGAGGATTGTTTTATTGGGTTTAAAGCTCATGCAAATGACGTCTTATCGATGTTTTGATAGGCTGTTAGGCTCATGAATTATTAACGAATTTTTGTGAGGGTTAGACAACGAACGCGATTGTGCTATGGGATATAGAGCGTTTTCACATGACGTCACGGAGGCCACGTTAAAGTTCCAAAACAAAGGAATGGCGGCCATGATGGTATACCAAACTAATCCTCCGGGAATTGAACTCTGTTTTTATGAAAATACTTTCTTTTGTACATGTTTCAGTAGTCCAATGTGGCTGCTGGTCACGTGAGTGAAAACGCTCTCTAGTGACTCGAGCATAGATAGAAGGCCACGAGGCCGTAGCCCTTGTGGCACTTCTATATCGAATGCGAGAGGCGCTGTATCCCATGGGACACGAGTGTTCATTGTCTAACCGTCTTGGAACATGGTCACATCCGCGAAGAAGCCATATTTTATGCGGATTCTATTTATGAGCGTATATTTTAATTGTGTCATTCACACATGGGAATCACGTCGTTATTTTGTTTCGGATGTCGCCATAATGGTAGAATTTTCCGAATAACAACGCTTTTCCTTCTTTTGAGCTTTGTTTGTTTTTGATGGCTCATTTGCTCCGGCTATGAGCCAGTATAAAGAGCTATAGGAACTTGAGGTCGTCCTTGCCACTGAAGAGTTACTTGCTTTTGAGAGCGTTGTCATATCCGATTGCTTCGGGGAACAATGCGATAAAAGTGCACGTTTCCAAAAGCCTACCATAGCAAACGAAATTGAGCCAAGAGAAAGTGGAAATCTTGACGAACAGACGGTTATGTCAAGAACCGGTTACCGAAGCACTGCTGGTCGCACCTTCAAGAGAGCAAGCAGCACACTGGTGAAAGCTTTCTCTGACGCCCTTCAACTACTAATCGGGGAACCAGAATGTAAAATTTAAAAAGTAGATGAAAAAGCAAGGAAGAAACATTTAGGGCCTCATCAATCTCCTGTTATTAAGCACGATGAAACCACTCTTTGGTTTAATTTTTCCTAAAAATTGTTAAGTCGAATTTGGTTTTGTTATTTTGGTGATTAATCTCCTGCTTAAGTTAGGAAAAGCGAAATTTAAACGTCAAATACAATTGACATTGTTATAACTGCAAGTTGTTTTTGTTTAAATTAGCAGCCTTTAATTCATTATTGTGATCTATATACTCGTAAGTGTGCTCTATCTTCTCCTTAGTATGCTCTATATAGAGCATACTAATAAGGCTTTTAGATAAAGGAAAACAAAAGAAATCACTACTGAGTATGTTCTATATAGAGCTTACTAATGAGTACTTATTTCATAACATCACGAATAAGTTAAGCAATGACATACAGCTATTTCGAGAAAGTTTGTCAAGAATAAAGTGCACGCGACAGTCCCGAAAGGTAATATGGGATATGATCAATACACTGTTGCTAACGACTGTAGCTGTCGAACCTACTTTTGTTACTTTCCTTGAGCACTCGCAAACATATATCAGTGGCCTCCCGTACGATTCTTTTAAATTTCTTTGAAAAACAGTACACTTAAAATCACCCACAATACCTTTCAGGATTGTCGCGTGCACTTTTTCCGACAACGTTTCTCAAAATAGCTGTATACGAGCGGGGTTCTTAAAGTACCTACTGACGTTACACAAATCACTTGACTCTGAAGATGATTTCCGCTCAGGTGACTACACTCACCCTGACGATCGTACTTATGATCGTACTTATTATGAGTAGTTATTTTACCCCACAAATTCCCTGTGCTTCAAAGCCCCCGCCTCTTTGCATAATTTAAGGCAGTTTATGGGATATAGAGCACTCAAATACTGGGCACTTATTGTTGATTGGGTGTGACCATGTTCTAAGAAACGAATAATGAGCGCCTTTTCTTTTAATTGAATGCGTTTCTGCAAGTTGATCCACGCTGCTTGATCTTTATGATCGTGATGACAGCTCTAATGACGATTTCTTCGTAAACGATTTTCATGCTATCTTATCCAATTTTTAGGCTCGTTTAACTAAAGATTTTCACGAAACTCTCCCAAAATACCGCAAAGTATCGCAGGCAATACTTGCCTGATTTTGGAGCCGGATGAACGCAAATGAGCTGCAGTTGAGGGAGCTTGGGTTTTTCCATTTGGCGTCGTTAGAACACTCACGCGATGCGTTTCCTAAAACGTATAAATGTTAACCGAGAACATAAGATATTTCTACACAAAGCGCTACGAGGGTAAACACTTTGTCTGGGAAAGCTTTATTTGAGTTCCCCTGCAAAATGTCAATCAATTAAAAAATTAGTCACGTGTAATCCAAACAAAACACGCTAGTTTCAGCCACCAGTCTTTCATTCATTTGATATCGATGATAATGTCAAGGCTAAGAGAACGGATCGAAGACGGAAAATCTGCGAACAATGCAGTCTGTATGTCTGGAAAAACCAAGACCCCATGAGTAGGAGCTTGCCTCTCAAATAGAAGCTCTCTGAGTCAACCTTTGCGCGTATATTTCGATGTGGAAAACTCCACGAGTTCTAAGGCTTTGCACACACTGTTTATAATGGTCAATCAGAATAAATTTATTGTCAAACGGAGACAAAAATAGCAAAAACAACTTAATGCAAATCGTGCAAATGGACGTAAATTGTGTAAAGTGATGTAAATTTGAGTCTCCTGCTGAAGAGTTAGTTTTAAAAATGGAAAGATGGGGGCAAGGGCTGACTCAAGGATGCAGTGCGCATGCGGAGGTTCCTAGTCATGGGCATGAAAGCATAACGGTGACCAAGGAGCCTACGCTTCTTGTACGTTGACTTACCGCTGGTTCCCTTCGGACATGGCTGTATGTCGATCCCAGCTGCAGCAGTTGCGGCCCACGCGATCCCTTGCATAATTTCAGCTGGGCACTTTGGCCCATCTACCATACAAGAAAAGAGGTACATACTATATCATTACGAGTTTGTGTAATTATCCAGAGAATCTGTGGCTTGTCTTTTTAGTCGAGAAGGTCTGGAAATGAAATAGACAGGCAAAAGCAAAAGTACAAATTCTTCAGTTTTACAAATCCAGTCCATGTTTTACAAATCCAATCCAGTCAATATTTTACAATATGCCCTTCAGCGGGCTAATAGATTCGTCATTGAGTTGCTTGTGCCATAGTGAATTTTCATGATGAGCCTTGAAAAGCTAACTTTGTTGTACAATTTGGAACTTTAAAAAGGGGCGGAATCTTTCTAAAATGAGCGATGATCTGTCAATCAACCGTGGAAATCCAATGACCTTTTCGTTCATTGGTCCAACAAGAAAACCCATATCGGTGATCTGTCTTAATATTTGTACGGTATTTTTTGGTTTTCTTGTTCTCAAGATTCTTAGTCTCTTTTGTCGCCAATGGAAATATCCTTTAAGAGTTACGGTTTCTGTGACAATAAACCGCCATCCTTAATTAAAGACCAGTCATGCTTCATGATGACTTGTGTCAAAGGAAAGGAAGATTATTTTTAAGTGTCTAATCTTCTAGCGCTAGAGCAAGACTAGGGAACACTGTAAACGGAAA
The DNA here is from genome assembly GCF_036669925.1 of Montipora capricornis. Classification (NCBI taxonomy): domain Eukaryota; kingdom Metazoa; phylum Cnidaria; class Anthozoa; order Scleractinia; family Acroporidae; genus Montipora; species Montipora capricornis. Next base: position 10,206,849 of record NC_090886.1, on the reverse strand, counting down.
TCAACAAATTAACGCAAATTAAAGAGGTAGGAACATGGGAATTATCCCTTCTTTTTTCGACCATAAAATTACTTAATCAATTTTCAGTGACCGTTTCATTTTTAAATTGCTTCTGGATCACCGCAGTGGGATAAAAATCGAATAAATTTCAAAAGCAAAATGAGCCACATTCACTGAGTTATTACTGAGTTCATCTAAAATGCAAGAGGACATTTTGAAAACGTCGGCCCGACATTTTCAAGTTGGCATTCATTTCCATCTTGGCTACACGTAACTAAAAACACTTAAGAATGGTTTCTGTGAGCTAAAATAGCCGTTTTGAAGAAACTCTGGCCATTAATTTTCGTTTGCCATCGGTAAACAAGTCTCCTTTGCTTTCCAGATTTCTACTAACAATCCACGACACTGCCCCTTTCAATCACACATTGTTTTTTTTAGGAGAGAGGAAAATCGAAGTACTCGGAGAAAACCTCTCGGAGCAGAACAGAGAACCAACAAATTCAACCCACGAAGACGCCAAGTCAAAGTATCCAGATTTGAGATGTCTCTGCATGCTTTGGTAAATTCAAATAAAAGTAGATGGCGAAGCGATTCCTTGTAAAAGTGCCTACGTGTTTGAGTGAAGTGAATAAAGAAGACAGACGTAGTACCTGGTTCAATCTTCACCTTTGTTGCATTCTGATCCAGTGAAAAGTTTCCCAGCTTGCTCATCCCGGACACGACATCAAGAACAACACTCGCATTGGGACTGGCAGCTTCCAACTGCACGTCGGCTATCACACTTCCGGGTCTCGAAAGATAAAATAAAATTTTCAAATTTCAGATTGTAAAGTGTATTTGCTGGAAGTAAACGCCTTTTTCATGAGTCTAGTTGGGCACTGATTTCTCAGTCCTTGCCGCTAACTTCAAGGTGATGAGGTTTGTACATATAATATAATGAGGGCAACCAAAAGAAAAAGTTGAATAAATAGCTGTGCTCATAAGGTTTTACGGCTTGCGTTCTGCAATCTGAATTGCGAAGGACATCGGGCCGAAAGCATACATAGGGCCTACTTACAAGCCGAACTTGGCTATAGGTCCTAAGCTCAAGAGAAGTACTAATGGGCCAAAGCTTTCCAAAAAAAAAAAAAAAAAATGGAAAGCTTTAAGTCTCAGTTTTGTCAATAAAGTTTACCTGAGCGTCAATTTAAGGGAGCGCTTCTCTCAGGAAACATATCTCAGAACAAAACAGCATAATAACGCCGCTAAAAATGAAAACCCGTTTACCAATATTTTTTAAGCCAGGGGTTTCTGTTATAAATGTGTGTAAAAGTTCACTTCCTTTCGCAAAACTTTGTTTTTCCCAAATTCGTCCCAAACCCTGAATGGCCCGCTGCTTCCGGCGTAGACAAATTTCTAAGGTGTTCAATAATGGCCAAGGGTCCGTCTTGAGAGAAATCCAGAGACATCGTATAGTGATGTTACATCAGTAACAGAACCTACACACGTTGTAACTCCACCCAGTTTTCATCGTTTCAAAGCTACCTTAACTAGGTATTTACGCCCATAGGTTAAGTAAAAAGCTTTTGACATGAGTTTCCACATGTACCATGTTTCATTTATAGGGTGGCATGTAATTGTATCCTTAGCATTGGAATTTCGTTTCTCCCCCCTGTTATCCCTCAATCTCATTTAATTTCATTATACAATTGTGTTAGTTGGCAATTGCTCATTAAATTGATAATTGTAATGATTCACGACTTCTGTCCAGGGCAATGTTTTCGAAAGCTCCAAGAACTTTTCTGGATCGAGAGGTATTGTATTTAGTGAAACTAATATCTTCTTATTTCGTAAAATTGGTCTTTAAACATGTTTTCAAGACCAGCGAAAACAAAACAACTTCATGAATTAAATCGTTTTTCGTCTTGGAGATGCAGCGCGTTTTATGTCACACGAAGTACGTCCGAAAACTTTCTAGGCTTTCGAGAAACGCCCCCAAGCCCCGCCCCTCAAGAGTTATCTTATAACATGATGAACCGAGATCGTCTGGGTTTGTCACAATGAATCAGTATAAAAGCAGTCCTTCAAAGTAGTCAGTCGACAAAACGACTTCTCCTAATTAAGTTAACTCGGAGGAATGTTTCAATGTGCAATACCTGAGTGTCAGCAAAAAAAGTTTCTTGAACCAGATCTCTTTCTCGTACAGCGACGACAACTGTAAAGATAAGAAATGTGATTTGCTAGAATTACGTCTTGGTGTATAAATCATTATGTTGCTTCTAAACATAAACTTGTGAACAAAAAAACAAAAAACAAAAAAACCACAAAGCCCTGCTTTGTCTACTGGTAGCTTTAATAGCAACAATTTTTTGGGGACGAGTTCTCATAGATCTTTTCCATACTTCATGTAATAAGACAAAATATAGGAATTATCATATACATAAATAGGGGATTCCCTTAAACCTAGTCACCCATCGATCAAATTTACTGGTCATGAGAATGAAGTAAATCACCACTCAAGATAGAAGTGTCCTTTTTTTAAAAAAACAGGTTCTCCTTATAGATGCCAAAGCGAACGAATGGAGAAGGTGAAGAGTGACTTGATTAGATAATATCCGTCCGTAGGAGAGTAGTATTAAGGCTGGTACACACGAGGGGTTTTGCTCCCTGGGCATGCTACAGGGTCATTTTGCATGACCAGTACAGACGTGGAGTATGCTGCGAAAGCTTACTCCATATATAGAACACACGAGGGATCAAACGAAAGGATATTACTTTGAGACGGCTGATTTTCAACAAAGGGCTTGCAATATATTTTAAAGTTTAACATGACCACTTACTTGAGGTCTAATTCAAAGAAAAACAATTAATTATTATGACGATGGCGATGCTTGGAAAAAAGTGTGTGCCATCTGCTTTTGACATGCGTAAAGGACTTTTATAGGTAATTTCGCCATTCCAGTCTTTTGACTCACATGATCAGTAACCTTGTTTTTCCACCGAAACAAAAGAAAACGTCTGCATGATAATGAAGCTCAATTCCCGGAGGATTAGTTTTGGACGACAACATGGTCGCCCTTCCTTTGTTTAGGAAAGTCAACTCGACCGCCGTGACGTCACGTGAAAACACTCTATTGCTGCAAAACCTTCCTTCGTTACGGCTTTACTTCCATAGTTTTCACGTAGTTTTCATCATATAACTCTAGGTTATCTCTATACAAGTCTATTTCAAGTCGTGTATTGGTGACACCAAAGCACCTTCCTGGTTTTTTTGAGCATTCACTTGCTTTAATCATTCAAGCTCATCGGTTGCAGATCTTTCAATCACCATTTTGAATTTTGAGCTCCAGTCAAGAGTTTCAAAGAAATGGGCATTTTTCGGTATATTAAAATTTAGCTTGAAATTAAGGTTTAGAGGACAAAGACGGAGGAAATTGGATGATATGTAAATATTTTCAACATTCATTCCAACGTGTTTGTAATGTTTTTGTCCTCACTGCCTCACTATCAAGATGAATATTGATATTTCGAAAATGGCTTATCATGGAGGAGAACATTGAGTAATCTGATTGGTCAACGTTTTCAGTGCATTTGCAGCAAAAAAGTGTCATTACACACAAGGGTACATCTGAAAATCTGCTCAATTTGGCCAGGGAGCTTTCTTCCAAATACTTAATCGCCTGTTTAATATCGTGGAGCATTTTGTGGGGTGGAAATTACGCTCCCGGCGAGAATGAAGATTTCCCTTGAAATGGTTGATACACACGGAGGACCTTTGCTCCAGGAGCAAAAGCCCTCGTATGTAGCGGCCTATAAGAGCGACTATTTATGGTGACATTACGGATTTTAAGAAACGACAACAGCTACAGTAACGACAAGGCCACAAAAGAGTAATATCGGTGGTTGAAAGAGGAAAAATAGTCGTGGTGCAGGACGCATTTTAGCTCATGCAGCGTGAACGACGGGAAATCACCAAATTTGAGGTTTTGACGACAACGAGAGCACACAAATATCATCCTTTAATCCGGCTTGGAGCCTTTTGCTCTCTGTTTTTTCTCTGAAACCGCTCGTACCAATTTATTTTAGGATACTTCGCCCATATTGTCGGACGTGAACGAGATGGAAAGATTGCAAAAGACTTATGATAGAGCAAAGTTTATTTTGAGGTGACGCGTTGCCGTCGACGTGGACGTCATAGTTTAATTTCAAGTCCCTATGACTGATTCTGCAACAACCTAAGCGGAAGTCATCCTCATAGTCAAGTGGCTTCCGCTCAGGTTGTCGAAACCTTCCGTCAATGTCAAAGCAGCAGTCCTTCTTATGACTACTCTCTCTTCATCAAGTTGGGGTCAAATTATTTGCAAACAGAGATTTTTAATTACAACAACTGCAAAATTCTCGCGCGCTCATTCGCCAATTTTTAGTGTCAATAAGCGGACAGACACATAAATTTATAATTTATAAGTTTCG
>NC_090886.1:10192400-10197400 GCF_036669925.1 Montipora capricornis | reverse complement strand
TTTTAGAGACAAAAGGAAGTACGAGTCCTCTGGTAGAAAAAAATAAATTTAAAAAAGAGCATGAGAAAAGAAAATGTTAACAAGGCATGAAATGGGGTAGCCCGGCTGTAATTTTGGAAAATGTGCGATTTAGGAGGCAATAGCTGAATACACTTTGGCTGCTTTTCAATTTAGAGGACTGTCCAAAAAATTGAGTTTCCGAGACACAGCCTAATCGCGGGCTGTGATTGGGTCCACCCGGGTGGATAAAATGAGCACATCGTTCCTGACCTGCTACTTAAACTAAGATGGTCTTCAGGATGAACTATCCAATGAACTATCCAATGAACTACACACCTAGTCCCGCAAGACATAAGCCCCGTTTGGTTTTGCGTTTTTATGGTCCACGTCTTTGTCTCGTTCCAAGACGCACAAAGGAAGTAAGCTGATATCCAGCCATTTTAACATATAAAAAGCGGTCAACATGCCATGTATACTTACTTGAATCAAGGGTCGTAACGGTTAGATTTCGCCAATTTCCCCACCGTGCGTTGTTAGATCCTGCAACCGCCACCACGTAGCTGGTCCAAGGTTTAAGGTCAGTCACGACCCCTCTGAGGCTTGTACTGACGTTGACAAAGATATTGTTATTTGGAAATTCTCCTTCAATTTGTATTCCTGCCAAAGAAAACGACCCTTTTCTTCTCCCTGGCACAGCTAAGATCTGAAAGTCAACACACCAGTGAACAAGAATAAGCAGATTAAATGCTACTCAAATCTATTGAGGTGCCTATGATCTCAACATAGTTTTCCACTTTATTTTATCTTCGAAATCGTCCAAATGCATTGTGTTGTTTTTAGAACCACTGGATTGAAAATTCAGTTTTTATTTGCTTTGAAAGACGCAAAAAAGTGGTTATACTTGATTCATAACCGAGCAATAATTAAGCAATAAAAAACGTTTTCCGTGTTGCATAGCCTGATATAAACACGAGAGGGGTTGGGAGAATTCGAGACAGTTATGCAAACCAGAGACGAAGTCGAGGGTTTGCATAACTGTCGAGAATTCTCCCAAAAGATAATTCAACAAATGAAGGAAAATGCTGTTTTTTTTCACTTTTTGATTGAAACAGATTTTCTTGACACACGCACATATTTCCTACCAACCAATCAAAACGCGCGTCTGCCAATGCATAACCAATCAAAATTCATGAGATGTCACAGCCGTGTTTACCTACTGTCATCTAAACACAGCTATTGACCAATGAGAGTGAGCGTACTATCCTAATTATTTATAAAGGGGAATGGGTTTAATACCGGGTTGACGTCATAGACCACTCTCCTTCATTGCTCGGTAATGGATCAAAGTATGACCACTTTTCCTGTCTTTAAAAAAAAGGCAATTTTCAATTCAGTGGTTCTAAAAACAACACAATGTATTCGGACGATTTCGGAGAACAAATAAAGAGGAAAACTGTTTTGAGGTGATAAACACTTAAAGAATTCCTTCAATTCAGAATCTGCAATGAAAGAATATACCGACCCCATAACCATCCACTGTCTCGGGGAAGAGGACCTGTATCGCATTCCATTTCAACTCCACGGAGCTTGAGTTCACACGGACAACGGTAAGATTTTCCGGAGGCAGCAGTCGGGGCTGCTCTAAGTGAACAGCGATGGCAGGGCTCTCGGGTCCAGCACCAACGGAATTTTCCACTCGAATTGAGATTTCATATTTGGTGTTACCCAGCAATTCAGTAAAGGTATGAGCAGATCCGCTGCAGTTGGTAATTGTCACATTCTTCCTAGGTAAGCCGGTAGCATTTTGACGATAGAAAAGCCTGTAGACACAATTAGGCCCGCTCCAATCAAGCTCATCAAGAGGCTAAAAACAATAAAAAAGACGTATATCTAGTTATATTTTGAATCATATCTCTCTGATCTTACGCGCGCTGTGATTGGCTAAATCAGCGAGCCGTATTCTACAGTACGCAACGGGCAACATTTTCTAGCAAGTTTTCTCGTCGTTTCTGTTACATTACAGTGTGACCGGGAAAACCGTAAACACCTAAAATATGTCAGGAAAGCTTATTGTTTTTAAGCCGATCATGTTTGAGGACTTCACACGCCAAAACCACATACTGAATAACAGTTATTATTTGAAAGACATTTCTTTTGGCTTGAAAAATTGTTTTCCCTAGTTTTGTTTGAAGTTATCTATTTTATTTTGATTTCATTTCGTGTTGAAAAACTCGTGACAATGTGTACTACATTGCGCAAACTGATAACTGACTACTTCGCGTGCATAAAAACAATTTACTTAACTCCTTACAGATATAAAGGTCAACAAGAAAGCTCCAAACCAAAGGAAACATTCTCGCGAGGCCAATGTTACCACTTTTATCATAACCACTTCAAAAATTCTTATCGGCAGCTTTTTGCTTCACACAATGAAAGCACGAGTAATATGCTAAACTATCAACTTGTAGTTAAACACAAATTGCTGTGAAAAACATTGTCAAATAACGCATTTTTATAAACTTTAAGTTTCGTATGCTACAACATATAGTTTTTATTTATAATTAAGCGTCGATGGCCGAAGAACAAGGGCTTATGTCAACTTGTAATTAGAGTGTCTTTTTGGCGAATGAAGCGTTTGAAATGTATGTAGTTTGCTCATACCATATGAAACGACCTAAATATTCCCGTTTCACAATACAACGTTCTCAAGCGATTCTTAAAATCCAATTAAGAAAACCATTAATACATTCAAAATACACCCCTCTCGTTTGAAACAATCTCTATAATGGCCCATAGCGATTCGAAATTTTACACCATTAATTTTTGCTAATAATTTTTTTTGAAGCCCTTTCCAATAAAACTTTGTCAGCGTATGCTAACGTTATGCAAATGAAATCGTAAACTTGTGTAAAGAAAGGATTATCGCTTTGCATGGAACAACGATAGCGCTACTTTTGAATTACAGCTGAAGCGTAACCGCCTTTAACTAGGACGTCACTTCTTGTCATGCATCGTCCTCTGATTGGTTCAATTCCCTCCGCTTTCCAGCCAAAATAACATGGCGGACGCCAAGAGAAAATGAGGGGACAGAGAGGGAGGCTCCTGGTCCAGCCCTTGGGATATGTCATGTCCACGGAAGTTATTTTTAGACGAGCAGAAGTCTTCCGAGACGTCCGCATGCAGGCCAACTTTGGTCCGATGTTTGAAAGAAAATAAATATTCATCAGCCTTTCACGTGCGCCGTCATTTTCTCTTTTCACTTAGAACCTGAGAGCGAAGCAAGACTGCATGCGGACGTCTCGGAAGACAGACTTCCGCTAGAACAAAGACTTCCGCTCGTCTAAAAATAACTTTCGTGGACATAACATATCCCGGCCAATGTCCTGAGCCTCCCTCTCTGTCCCCTCATTTTCTCTTGCGGACGCTTGATAAGATGAATCGGGCTCTGAATGGTCCATCTGTGTCACGTGGTACCCAATCCGACCTCCTGATTGGCTACTGGCTATATAAGTCAGGCATACAACTAACTTGGAACGTAAAATTGAATGCTTTGTTTCAGAGCCTGTAAATTGCATTTACCTGGCTCATTCATTCCAAATTGCACTCATAATCGTGACTACCAAAATTCTTGAATCGTATTGATTATCGACAGCCCTGATTGGCTGCTGACAGCATTGCATTTTTTTTTTTTAACAAAATGCTAAAAAGAGTTGATTCAGTGCCAAAATAGTTAATTCCAGCGCAATTTACTCACAGAACTCTCGGTTTTCATTGGCTAATAAACAATAGGGTTTGGTAAGAACCAATCACATCTTTTGTTTTAGTGGCGTGAAACTTGAACTTAAACTTGAACTTGTGGCGCGTGTCACCTACGAACCGGAATTTGCTTTGTAATTTTCTTATGTATGTTCTTAAAAAGTAATCATACGAGGTTTCTCGTTCAATTTGGAAATAATTTGCACTCGTGAGTTTTTCAAAAAGCTCAAATTTTGATACTTTTTGAAAAACCCACTTGCGCAAATTATTTCCAAATTGACCTCGAAGTCGTACAATTACCTATACAACTTGTACTCCACTCAGTCCTATTACAATTACAAAACATGTGATTACGTATACCAATCACTCACCGTCCAAATTAAGCTCATAACACCGTCTGAAGTGTTCAGGGCTCTTAAATCCTTCGGGAAACTATAAGGCTCTAAAACACAAAGCAGATTAGTAAAATAAGAGATCTATTTTAAATTCATTTTAAAGAAATATTAGGGGCATTCTGTGAAGTCGCTTTTATCGAAACGAAAAGACTTCTGTACACGTGAAATTTGCATGTCGGATTTTGGAATGTCTTATTCACCTTCACGGTGAATAAAATATCATTATGGGTCTTCATTAGATCATGATGTATCACAAAGACCTGACCAACATAAATTTGAATTTCATTTCTTACTGGGACAAACGAGAAAAACTATTAACTGACTTGGTCTACCCCGAGTTCACTAAAAAGCAAGAAACTTAAAGTACCAATTTTCTCTAGAAAGAATCACATTGTTTAAATCATTTTTTCCTAAAAAGATTGATACGCGCTTTCCATGCTCAAACAGATTTGAATAATGAAGAAAACGTAGGCAATGTTATCCTTCGATATGACCTCGTTAACATCCATTGCTTAGGCTCCGTAATCTTTTATTTCACCTAACAATTATCCTAACTTATGAGATACTTACTTTTACTTTCAGTAACGCACCCGTCTACAATACGGCCAGGGAATCCATACCCGAGGCTGTTGTTGGCTCGGACTCGGAATTGTATTTCACTCCAGGGTTTCAAGTTATTGACTTCATAAGAGCGACTGAAGCCACCTGGAACATCTACCAGTTTTGAAAAAGAAGGCAATTGGCGCTGTTTTAAACTATGACCAACAGGCATAGACCTCTCCTCGATGATGAAGCCGGTTGGAAGGATATCTGAAGGCAATCTCAGCTCCCACGTGATATTCGTGGTGT
>NC_090886.1:10159900-10187400 GCF_036669925.1 Montipora capricornis | reverse complement strand
CCGAGGCACGAGTTGAAGTTGCGGAGAAGAGCAGGGGGACACTTCGTGACGCTTATTGAAATCCGCTTGCATCTGATTAGGGTCAAACCTTGACATATCTTTCAGCTCCATGGGAACTAGGGACCTTAAGAGCAGTTGGTTTCCCCTACGCTTCTCGAGAGGGAAACCACTGCGAGCAACCTTTTTATTTTCCATGGGGCATGCGCGAAGAACGTCACGCCCCAAATGATGCATTTGACATTACTTCGTCTTATTTCACGGGGAAAATGTGGAATTTGTCCCCTTGATCAATACACAGCAGGCTCGCCCAAACGTAGCAGTCACGTAGCTGAACGCATATGAAGCGCCAAAACAAGTTTACTAACTCGTTTTACCGGTTCCAATTTAATTTATTCGTTCTTGGCGCTGGCCGTGGACGGGGCTCACTCAAAAGAAAGTCACGGTTGCTCGCAATGGTTTCTCTTGAGAGGAGCGTAGGAGAAACCAAATGCCCGCAGGGTAGTCACAAAGTGATTACCATAACGCGAATTTATATTGTGAGATGACGTTATCGCTGCCGTTGCCGTCGTTTCTTGAGTTTCCTATTGCCACTTCAACAGTAGAGAAAGTTTCTAAATGTAAAGCAAACATTGGCAGGGAGAGGCAAAGCAATTTTTTTCTTGTTTGGCCCATAAATTAAACTTTTTTTTTTTCTTCCGCTCGCGTTCTCTTTGACAAGAAAGATGTGCTCACTAAAAGATAATTTCTTACTATTGCTATGATTTTCCGAGTTTGCACCTCTTTTCTGTCATGTCCTGGAACGAATTTGATATAAAAAGCGTTTTTCGTCGTGTGCTCAGGCTCTCCGCGATTCTCAAATTTGATAATTTGTTGTTGTTGTTTTGAGGAATGCTGCAAAGAATGTACTCAAACGTAAAACGAAGTTAACCCTTTCCCATATCTTTCTACTTTTAGAAGCACCTCCCAGGGGGCTTTAGTGGGTGTTTTCACAATAGCCAATCATAAGAGACCTATTGTTAGCCATTTATTACGTCACATACGTATGTGACGTATGCGAACCGGTTAACTTAAGCGTACAATACAGATGGAAGTTCCGGGTAATGGGCTCCTGTTTTTGCTCATTCCATTTTTTTTTTTTTTTGCTATTTTTGTTTGTTTTTTGTTGTTGTTGTTTGTTTCGTTTTTTAGCGTTCTCTGTCTCCCTTATCGTCTCGTCATCGTTGCCAAACAATACTCAAACCTCTTAACAGTTTCTGGAAGCGTCAGTCAAAAATCCACGATCTAAGATCAAGTGAAAAACAACAAATAAAGCAAGGTGACACTCCATAACACCAAAAATGGGCACAACCATCTCACCGGTTAATTAGCAACCATTAACAGTTGTTTCGGCCTTGTTAACCCTAGCCAGCATACCAGGTGGGTGTTTCAGGCACCCCTTTAAGTGGCAGCTCCACATACAAGAAATGTGGGAAACTGGGTTCGGAAAAGCAAAACTGGTCTCCCACGGCGTGTGGGGAGGTGGATCACTTCATCGTCATCTTCGTCGGCGTCGTCGTTATCGATGTCGTCATCTCCCTTATCGTCATCGTCACCGTCGTCATCGTCGCTATCGTCATCATCATCTTCGACGTCTTCATCATAGTCATCGGCATAGTCATTGTCATTGTTATCGTCATCTTCGTCGCCGTCGTCTTTATCGTTGTCACCATCACCCTTATCGTCATCATAGTCATCGTCAGCGTCATTGTCATCGTCATCGTCATCGTCAAAGTAACCGTCCCTATCGTCACCATCTTCATCGTCGTTATCATAGTCGACGTCATCATCATAATCATCGGCATAGTCATTGTCATTGCCATCGTCGTCACCACCCTCAACATTACCGTTTTGATTATCATCATCATCACTGTCATATCACTTTCTTCACCGTGACCATCACCATCATCGCCACCAATAAAATCATCCTTCATGAATACTATGTTCTTGGTTACAGCGGCCTTCCTCTACGCTTTTCCCAACACCATCATCATTATCATCATCACAGGATAGTATGACAAACATCAATTACAACCTTCTAACTCACGTGCAAATTTCAGTGGTATCTTTCTGCCCAACAGCGCTCCAAATTCATTTGACACGAAAACCTGATAAACGCCTTCATCAGCCAATGCACTGGAGTTTATGGCCAGTGTTCCCAAAATGTTATCTACTGCGATACGGAAGTTTTTCACCAGTTCTAGGACAGTGACACTGAAGGTCCAATTGAAAGTTCGAATATTCCGCGACCGAATAGCAAGAGTGAAAATAATCCTATTACTCAGTCTCTGCGCATTGTATTCAGTCATATCTTCCACTTCGCCGAGAATAACCGGGAGATATTTTTCGACATCATAAATGCCAATTCTTGCTTTGAAGGTAACTGAAATGGAAAAGAAAAGGTTTGAGAGAGTGGGAGTTTCGTCTCACTGAGAGAGACGCCCAGTATAGCAATGTTGTTAAAGACCATTTTTAACGATTTTCCGTTTAATCATAACCATCACAATTTTCTCAAATTTGACTGTTGCATTAACTGCTTAATTTTTCACTAATTATTGAGTAGGGTTGAAATCGAGCAGTGAAATCGGACGGTTGGCTGTAATCCGATACCTGAAATCGGACAGTTACACCGGCCAATCATATTAAATGCACTCAGCTTAATCCACCAATCGCAGAATTCATCACAATAACCATAGCAACAACCACTTACCCTACCAAACTGGGGATTTTCCAAAGTGGACGAATTTGTAACATTAGACAGTGAAAAAGAGTGCATTAATTTTTTTTTTCTCGGAAATTGTAATGGTTATGATTAATTGGTAACAGGACTTCGTGTCATCCAATTCGGTCTGTAATCATACTCGTGATTAAACAAATCGGACTCACGCTACGAGGTCGTCCGATTTAATTTGTGAATCACTCGTATGATTACAGACCGAATTGGACTCCACTCACTCCTATTACCATTATTAATAGCATGAGACCTAACTCAGATGGAAATCAGTGGTTAGCCCCTGTTTTAACAATGATGACTCGTGGATACTCGAAAGAAATCGAGCATCCGAGCAGTAGTAATCAAGAGGTCGTAGGTTGGCTTCCTACAAAGGAGCATTCGGATATTTTTTTCAAGTACTCCCGAATCATCACAGACCACTTTTATAAATGGCGGCCGCCTTTACATTCTTTAGTATTTACGTTAATTAGACCTACTACCCTCATTTTGAAACAGATACTCTTTTGAAATTTGCTCGTCGTAGCGAGGCTACAAAGACTTATTAGCTCAAAACAAAAGAATATTTTGTATGCGCCACCATTATGAAAGAGGCCTTTGAAAAAAGATTCTCTCTTCAAGAGAGATCTAGTCTAAGAGGACACGGGCACCAACTTTTTAAAAGAAAAAGAAGTTGCAAGTTTATTGCACTCCTAGTCATTGGCCCTTGGTAAATATGACTATGGCCATGATTATCTTACGTTCCGTGCAGTTTTGGCCGGTGTATCCGTTGATGCAAGAGCAGTGATAAGATATTCCTCCTGGAGAACAGCTTCCACCATTTTTGCAGGGCAATGAAATGCAAGCGTCTTGTTCTAAAAAAAAACAATTGTTGGAATGAGAAGTAAACAAATAAAAGTAAACTTCAAATTCATCAATTTTCTTCTGCCGTTGACAAAGATAAAACTTATTTCAGTTCTACTACACATCACTCCAATACAATCCACTACGTTTCTTTTGGATTCCTTCGGCCTCCACCGTGACAGACGTGAACAGCCTACGACCAAGATTACAACAACAGCAAATGGTGTACTGAGGAAAGATGTGGCACTGCGGATACAAAAAACCAAAAACCCCTGCGGGGACAAAAGTGGAAACGTATCCCCGAATCAATGCAGTGTCAAGTACCCTCCGGAGTTTAAAGGCTAATCTCCCATCTCACAAAAATTAATCAGGAAATCAAGAAAGGGAGTTATATACAGTCTTTGAAAAAAAGTGATACCCACACTCTAAAGTTTACGTGCTGTAGAAATATAAATCTGTCTTAAACTACGGTACACATTTCTAATCTTATTATGCTAGATAGAGATGTTCGTGGATTAGCGCGCAAAAATCGTGACAAAGAACTGTTACTTTCTCTTAAACAAGGTTGGTCAGGATGTTGACCAACATATCGTAGTTTTCGCCTAATTTACTCGGTGCGTCCTTTTCCTTCTTCTCCTGTTGCTGTTCGGGGGTAGTTACCTAACCCTAGCCCGTACCAAAAGACCGTCACACCCTCTACCCTGCACCCCCGGAATAGACATGCCGTCTTTCATTTGATCCGCCTTGTGTAACCAACGGACCAAAGATAAAAGATCCATAATCAATCTGGGACGAACTTGCGCAAACTTTTTTTCTGCGTTGGTTAAATCCACCTAGCATGAAGACGCATAATGTGTTTCGAACACACTAAAGTATATAAATCCCCCAGGCGAATAATGTGTCATGCCCGTCTTTATACTAGTCGAAAAATTTAACAGTCACAGAAAAAGTTGGCCCAAGTTATTCCTAGACGAATTATGCATCTCTAATATAAAAAATGGCCAACGACTTTCATTTGCAGGAGATTTATTTTTATCTTCACCCAAATGAAATTCAACAACCCAAATACCTCAATGTTACAACTATTAAAACGGACCAGGTGAATGGAGATTTTTGTAGACTGCGAGCAGTCCCTTCATAAATCAGTCAAGCGGCCCGCTTTTCTGAGGCAGTCGTGTTTTGTCAAGCAAAGGAATAAAACGACCGAGGGAGGCTTGGGAAGAGGAGAGAAAGAGGGGTCTGCACCTGTTGCTGTAACCGATTTATTCTGTCACTGCAGGGAGAGTTATTCTTTCTGAGGGAAGAATTCAAGACCTAATCACAAGGAATCGAGTAACAATAAAAGAAAAGAAATATTCCGTAGAATTAATATTAGGACTAAAAATATATGTCTTCTCCCACTTACAACATATACTTTCTCATAGCTAGATATTTTATAAGGACATGTAAAATGAAGGAAATAATACCAAGTATGAAACAATTTTCATATTTCTTACAGTATTTTTGTGATCTAGAATATGATTAAAACAAAAAAAAAACTAAACTTCGTAAAATGAGAGTCTCAGTTGGGAAAGATGGAAACCTAGCCAATTTCCGAAGTATTATCTAAATTGTTGTAACGTGGGAAGAGTGCTTGAAAGCTATGGATAAGTGTTCCACATTGTGAAATGAACGTTACCTCTTTGCAGGTATTTTAATGCACGTAGGATGTAATAAATAATAAATAAATAAATAAATAAATAAACAAAAAAAAAAGTATCAATTTTATTCAAGTCCACCACCATCTTGAACAAGAGCTCACCCAGGCCCAAAATTATATAAGCTTAGTGTCTATAAAGGCAAATTTTAATAGGACAGCATTTCACTATAGTCTGTACATGTAAGTTCTTGCAAGGAAAAAAGTAGCCATTTTTGAAAAGAAATTGTATTAAATGTACCGTAAATGCGGTGTGCAGGTGTACATGTATAATATGATACACTTACCAGGAACTGTCAAATTCATCACCAGTTCAGCAAGGACGGTGCCCAAAACGTCTTTAATATACTTAATCTTGTATTGTCCCTCATCAACTTTGCTCACATTATTAATGTGCAAAGTAACTGAGTCTGTTTTATGATTTCTATCAACCACAATACGTGGGAATAATGGTTCTTCATAAACAAGAGGGGGGTTAAAAAGACCAACAAAAGCTTTCAAAGCAATCCTATCAAACACCAGAGATGACAGATTAAACTTGGACCACTCAATGGAGAAAAAACTCTGACTGTTGTTCTGTTCATCAGCGGTGATGGAGTAATTCCATGTAAGCACCACATTCCTTCCCTCTACTGCTTCTGTTGGGTTCGCAGGCTGCCCTGTCCACGTCAGTGAGTCTGCAACATTAGTATTGCAATAAGTACGTTACTTTCAATCACCAAGAATACGAACATCTGAAAAAGTGTTTTGAAATGAAATGAATCACACATTACAATGACAGTACAACAATCTATTAAAGACCCACAGACAGTCGTAGGCATCAAGGATATATAATATTTATTAGTATCACCCAACTAGTGGACTAATGAAAATCCTGCATTTTGATTGGCTACGCTACTAGAGGACTATTAGTAATAGTCCTCGAGTAGCGAAAAGCGTGACGCTTTCTTTCGTTTTATTCCCAAATATATATTTCTTCAACTTGCATTTACTAACTTTGATACTGCCTTTTCTGTCCGACTAGTTGAGTGATACTAAAACAATTAGACCCTTCGCCCTTAAGGGCCACGGGTCACCATTCGGCTTCGCCTCATGGGCTATTGGCCACGGGTCTAATTGTTAAGTAGTACATTCTTCATAAAGAAACTGGTAACATAATTAATCCACTTGTAATGCATCTTCTCAACATTTCTCAACTGTTATTGGTAAATATTATCGGAATGACCTTCTGTATTTCTACAATGTAAACCCAAATCCTCTTGAAAAATTAATTTTCAAGTATATTTGCTCATTATATTATAACTTCCTTGTTTGCTGCTGTGGCATATCCTGTGTGTTTCCACGTCTTTCTGTGATTGTGTGATGTGTGTGATGTGTCTGTTCATGTGACTGTTTTGTTTCTTTCACATCTATTGAGCTATAATTAGATCGTTATTATAATTTGATTATGGGCACTGATATTAGTTTTCACTATATTGTGCCCTTCTCTCATTATTATACTTTGTATTTTACCCTATAAGAATCTTCTGAATCTATTTTTGATTGGTATGAATACATTTAACTAAATATATATATATATATATATATATATATATATATATATATACATTTTTTTTTTTTTAAAGATGCACTCATTAATGTGAGGTAACGGGTTTCCATGGCAACAAAAGAGCCACCGAGGGAAACACTGAGTTGGGTTTTACGGAGATAAGCGTCTAAAGACACACTATAGGGCGTTTCTAGATGGCTTTTTTGTTGCCATGGTAACCAATTACATCACATCTTAAGCAAGTTTGCCATTACGTGAAATAGTTGGGTGGATTCCATCCTTTCAAATAGTACAATGTTAAAAATGGTTTGAGCCTCATCAATGCAGTTTCAGACTGTACTACGAAAAACATTGACTTAATTAACAACATTGTTACAAGAGACGCTAATTATTGTGAGGTAATTGGTTACCATGGTAGCAGGAAAACCCACCCAAAAACACCCTGTCTTTTGTCTTAAGTTGCTTGTATCTCTAAAATGAACTTGGTCACCCCCATTTTGCGTTACTGAAAAGTGATTAAGTAAAACTATTTACAAAGTTCAAAAAAATTCTGTGAAGTATATGTGAAGCCACCTGAAATTCTCGAATTTTTAAGGTGGCTCTGAATTCACTCCACATAATTTTTTTTTTATTTTGCAGAGATTTTCATCTAAGCCTGCTAATCTTTTTCCAGTAATGAAAATGGGGTCACCGAGTTCGCTTCAGAGAGACAAGCACTTAAAGACAAAATAAAGGGTGCTTTTAGACTCTCTTTCTTGTTGCTATGGTGTCACATTATGTCATCATAAAAATGCATCGTATTAAGCAATAATTGATGTTTCACATGGTATCATGCCATTGCTGTAATGTGGAAGTGATGTCGAGTCAAATGTTCTGATAGTACAATCTCTTGAAAGTGTTGAAACTGATTTGAGCCGCCTCAAGTTAACTTATACCGTTAGAGACTCTTGAACTTTCAAAACGTTTTGCAATTAGAAGACCTCGTAATTATGTGCTTTTGGCATATTATATCGTTAGAGAGAGGACAATGTAATCAAGTTTTATTAATGGGTTCTTGACCTCACAAAAAGTGTTCAATGAGGCCGAAAAACCAGCGTGCTCCTCATGCAAACTTGAGCAGCACGTTTCTTAATCTCGTTGTTGTCAACAAAACAGTCATTTTATTGGATGAATTTTCGGAGATGTGCGCTTCAAGTTATGAGATTCTGAAGTCGTGAATATTATTTTTTATTTTTTCTCAGATAGTGCTTGTGCTACGATTAGCTAATTTAGCAGGCCATATTCTCTAACAGTACAGTCGCTAAAATTCAAATTTTTATGCAACATTTCCAGCGACTTTTTCATGTTTAGAAGTGAAATAAACTGGTGAAACTGTTTGAATCTTGCAAGAAACGTTTTCAAAGAGCCAATAACATTTTCTATACAACCCAATAATATGTGGGAGTTGAACGTTCCACTTGATTTCAACTAGTTGTCTTTCCCGGTTGCCTTTTTACCTATTACAATATCCTACTACCCTCATTTTCTCGGTCCATATTGTAAGTTACCGATGAGTCTTTTTCTGTTGATTTATGGCCCAAGCACGAAGCACGCGGGCCATAAATTACAGTAACAGGGAAAAAATGAGGATCTGTACTCAACAGTACGGACCTCGAGCTTGGTTGGTAAGTGGCATTTATCATTAGTTATCAGGAGCAAACTTACCTGTTACAACTGAAGCAAAGGAAAGTACGACTAACAGAACATGTTGTATTGTGAATTCCATGTGTGAAAAATACCTGAAATATTCAATGAAGAAAACACTTACAATGACGTTTTCTTTCTACTCTGGTTCGTCGTTGATTTTATGACAAACAGCAACCATTCGATTGCCATTTGCTGTTTCACGTAAACGCATTCCTAAATCTCTCAATTTACTACCCAGCCCCTCCCTCCCCGACGATTAACAGTACTAATACAATATTACTGTTTGAGTGGTGGGGTGATACTGCCTGTGAAAACTGTTATGAGACCAAGGGTGTTGTCAACTGAGACTAGAATCCAGAATTCAATTCGTAAAATTTGAAGAGGAAGAAGAACAAGAAGGTTTCTTTATTTCACGTCACTTCATATAAAATTAAAGCACATTGCAGTTTTTCGACTGAATTATGTGTTCTATTTACAATACTAAAATCCATGTTAATAATCAATTAATCCCCAATTAAAATGGAAAAAGACATAAATTATACGTTGTATTACAAATATTAAAAAGCAGAAATTGTCACAATGGTTAATGACAAAGGTGTTCTTGTAGGTGCGCCATTGTCATTTGCGCATATGACGTAAATATCACGTAATTTAAGATGGCGCTGAAAAAGTCGACAAACGAAAAACTTGCTGGAGCTCATCCTAGTTGCATAGGAAACCGAAGATTAGAAATTGCGTTCGACATTGGTAAGAAACGTAGGGTTTGATTAATAGGCATTACCATTAAGGTTTCGGTAAAAGACCTCGATACGCACATTCTTGTCAAAGGGAATTTCGGCTATAAAAACAATTAGGCTTGGGATAGACACTAAACTATGCGAGGAGACGACGGAAGAAACTGAGCCAGCCGCCCTGACACAATCAGTCAAGCCCAAACGATAACGCAAATCCCTCTTCCCGGAAAGTTTGAAGGTGCGAGTACTCCACAATCAGCCGATGCATGACCAAAGTGGCTACGCCGATTCGACCGGTACAGAGAAGTGTCAGGGCTAAGCATTAAACCAGAAACAGAACAGGTCAGTATGCTATGGGTGACAGTGCCGATTATATTCTCCAAACGTTTCGAATAGACGAAGGAACTGTCGCGTATGAGGATATTAAAAAATCATTCAAAGACTACTTTTTCTTTTTAAGGAAAAAAATAAGGTATACAGTTACAAAATAAAACAAACTAGTGAACAGAAATAGAGAGTAAAGTAAATTACAGGTATATGGTAGCTAAATACGACATGTCGGAAAAGTGCATTGAGTATCTTATATTACGGTAAGGCGGAATTGTTACAAGTATATTTGCACATATGTCTATTTGTTTGATTGTCGCTCATGTGAAGGGGAAAAAGGGATACTGCGAGACTAACTTTTTTCAGACTGTCTTACTTTACTTTAAAAGTTCTGTCAAAGGATCCCGTTTCCTATTCGAACACTTTGCTGAACGACGTAACGTTATTGTGGAGAGAGCGCACTTCAAAAAACGGTCTCAGAGGAGAATCAGTCCACACATTCATCTAGGATCGTTACAGACCAGGGGAAAATTGCGACTACGGTTCATTAAAAGATGACCTGATTTGAGATCGAATCGTCGTAGGGGTTGTTGATGATTCACTTTCCGATTGACTCCAGTCAAATCTATTCAAATGAGCCGTCAGGCAGAATCTAGCACAAAAAGCAGTGATCTCGTCCGCGAAAACAACAAACAAGTTCAGGTTGAATTTGTTAATCAAAAGAAAAGGGGGAAGGGAAAACCGCACAACAAAAGTCTGCCCCATCTTGTGGATGGTGTGGCCGTGATAGACACCGCCGCCAAATGTAGAAAACGACACATTTTTAAAGTGTTTGTCACAGCTCCACCACTACAACAAAGAAAGTACACGAGTTTAACAAGATAAGAGGCAGGAGGACTGGAACGAATTTTTAGTCCTTGGAGAAATTTTGACCAACAGGGGAGACTGGACTGCCCAACTCGGAGTTCATGGCCGAAATACACGCTTCAAATTAGACACTGGTGCAGCAGTCACAGCCATTGGTGCTCAGACCCCATGGTCAAAAGATCAAGAATTGCTCAAGCCTAAGCAAACCCAAATGTTCAAGTCCTTGTTCACGGTATGTTGAATTCAAAACTCACTTACCGCAAGGAAAATATCACCGAACTTGTATATGTCATACTAGAACTAGCATGTCCACTCCTAAGCAGATATGCCTGTGTTAAGTCAGGGCTTGTCACTCGCACTGAAAAAGAAATCAACGAAGTCACTCAGACTCCAGCCAATTTCTAAGGTGAGTTCCCATCACTGTTCAGGGGCCTGGGAAAAGTGAAGACAGAAGTTTACACAACACTGAGACCTGACGCTCAGCCACATTGCCTTACAAGCGAAGGAAAATCCCTTATCTATTGCTGCCAAAGGTTAAGCAGGGATTAAACTCGATGCTCCAGCAAAGAGTCATATTGTAAATAGTTTGAACCCAAGAGTCATATCATGATTAAGTAAAGTACGATCGTCCGGGTGAGTGTAGTCTTGAAAAGGACAGTTTGAGATGACATTGACTGACGTTTCGACAACCTGAGCGGAAGTCATCCTTAAAGTCAAGTGATTTGTGTAACGTCAGTATAGTATCTAATGACGTTACACAAACCCAAAGGCAAGGTGAGACTCTGTGTTAACTTAATCCAATTGAATAAAGCAACACAGCGAGCAATTCATACAGTGCACTCAGTGGACGAAAGTATTGCCAATTTGGGAAAAATTAAGTCGTTCCCTCAGGAAGCTCTACGCAAACAGCAGCTTGTGGCAACTACCCCTTGATGAACAGTCAAGACTGCTGACAACCACTGGCAACCCTACTATCCTATGGCTGCTACTGTTTTAGTCACCTCCCATTTGGCATAAGCTCCGCCCCTGATATTTTTCAGCGTCAGAAATCCTAAAAGATGTAGAAGGAGTAATCCGTCAAATAGACGACATCCTCGCCTATGGGGTTGACCAAGAAGAACATGACACACGTGTTAGAGCTTCACTACACTGTCTCCAAGAGACTGGCATAACTCTCAATGGCGAGAATTGAGATTCTTATATTAGGCTCCATCATCGACAAACAAGGAATACATGCTGATCCAATGAAGACAAAAGCCATATCAGATTTTCCACCTCCACAAAATGTGGAAGATGGCCAACCATCTCTGGGGATATTTATCCCTCGACTGGCTGAAATCAGTGAGGCCCTGCGTCGTTTGCTGTGTAAAGAGAACAACTGAGTATGGGGAGACAAGCAACAGAGAAACTTTGAACATATTAAGACAACACTCAACTGTCATCGCAGCTGAGGCTTCCATAAGCGGTCTGGGCACAGTCCTCCTCAAGGTGCAAGATGACGGGAAACGTAGCCCAGTAAGCTATGTATCAAGATCCCTCCGTGATCCCGAAAGACACTATTCTGTTATCGCGAAGCACGCGTTGGCGGCAGTATGGGCATGCGAAACGTTTAGTTACTATGTCGTAGCATCTGTGTTTGTAAACAACCAGACTTGTTTTTTTAGCTTAAAGACCCATTATCACTAAACGTGATGTACCATCATTTGTTTACCCCTTTTGCTGTTCATTTACACAAAATATACATTCATTTGCTTCAACAGTTGAAACTATAAGGCAAATATACAATCGTGAGCACTTCCATGAACTTCATTAACGCCATTTGCATATGTATTAACATTCAATGGCATCAGCTGATGAACAATTGCACCTTTGGACAATCAAAGACAACAAATATACTTTCAATCTCGCGCAATTGTTAATCGTTAACACCAATTGAAAATCAATTGCATGATATGACAATCAATGGCGTAATAGAGCCATACAATAATGCAATTTTCATAGAGACGCAAAAGATTAAGTAAAATATATGTAACTACGATGAATGACTCTGATGAATATTTTTTTCTTCCTATTGTTTATTCGAAAAATATTAACGTTTGTAAGTTCACGTTAATGATTGACCATTTCGAATAAAGGATTGTATGAAGGTGCAATTGCTCGTGCGTCTCTATGCAAATTGCATTATTGTGTATCTCTAATACGCCATTGATTGGCATACTATGCAATTGATTTTCTATTGGTGTTTAAAGGACCCTCCACTGTCTTAATAAATGGTGCCTAGAATGTTTCGTGTGTACTTATAAGAAGATCTGTGACAAAAATAAAAATGCATTACCTAGGGAAATAGTTTTTTATCGTCTTCCAAAGATCGACCTCAACGCTTCCCGGTGCTGCCATCTTGAATGTTGCACAATGCAAGCTGAGTACTGATGAAGGTCTCCTTGCCTTGTTTATATTGCGTATATTTTCGTGAAGAGATTCAGTTTAATGAACAATATACCGATCTTCCTTAAGGGATAAGTTGGAACCAGAATACTCATCAAGCAAAGAAAGAACAGAAAATAAAGGCGAAGAAGAAGAAGGAAGCAATTCTTTGGAAAAACATGGAAACTTATGGTGTTATTTTTCTGGTTTCCGCTTGCTTTCTACAACGCAACAGAATTTGAATCCAATTTCCTTTGAACCGGACGGCAAAGCAACCACGAAACGTCATCAGTACTCAACCTGCATTGCGCGCATTCAAGATGGCGGCACCGGGAAACGTTGAGGGCGATCTTTGGAAGACAATAAAAAATTATTTCACTGGTAATGCATTATTGAAAGGTTTTATTGAAAGGTGTATTATCAAATGCAATGCATGCAGTCACTCACGACCCACTTTTGCGATCCAGCAAACAACATTTTTTTCTCATTTCCAAGGGTTTCAATTTTGTCTCGAGACGATGATTTTTTGGAAAACTGAACAAAAACAGTCAGGGTGAAACGGGCAGGTTTGTGTGTACATTATATTTACTGAATTCGACTCGATCCGCGCATGTAACAATCGCAGCGGAGTATTCTTTGTGAAACTGATTTACTGAACACAAACCAGTGGTTCTCTTCTTGACATTGTCAAAGCAAGAACGTTCCAGTTCAAGCGATCCAACTAGTTGATATATTGGGTTGATGATGTTAAAAAATGCCAACTCGTTGGGCATTTTGATTGACAAGGTCGTATCGATTCATAGTTAGTCGAAGGACTGGCTATCTCTATGCATTAGCTATGATCAATTTTATCATTGACCGGATCAAATTATGCTTTCAAATCTGAACCGAACAGTCACATTGAAACGGACAGGTTTGTGTTTAGGTTGTATTTACTAAATTAATTTGACCAACCGTCCCAGCGGAGTCTGTGTCGAGTAACCGATCTCACGGACATTGTTCAATTGCACGTAAAGAACAGTAAGTCTTATTCTTTTTCACTTTGTCAAAGCCAGAACAAACTTCGAATATTTTTTCAGCAACAGAGACATTAAATGTATAGTTATTGAAGTCTATTATTTATTTAGATCACTGTTGCGAAGCGAGCCGCCTCGGGTGACAAAATAATTTGCCCATTCATGCAGTGAAATGTCCTAAAAATAAATGGCTCGACGATGAAACTTCATGGTCCATGAAATCTGGAGACGACTGCAGCGCATCACGTCGCCTCTTCTTTGAAATGCAATTCAATTCAATTTATTTGTTTATTAACATTACAATATCATCACAGTCCTAGGCGACCCGCAATTAACAAAGCTATTCTAGGCGGGCCACCTTTTGGCTAAAACAAGTCCTGTCTCTGCCATTGATCACATGTTATTAAATAAAATTTTGTTAAAATCACAAAGGACATACAAACTAAGAAATGAGTTAATTAGTTAATTAATTACGAAGTTATTAAGATACACAGTTGAAACGCGACTAATTACAATTTAAAATGATTAGCTTTGAATTTAAAGTTAGATTAATCGAAAAGTTACTTTAAACTTTAACTAGCAGGCGAGAGATATTTGCAAATTTCCGAGCAGCGTAAATGAACATTCATCTCCTCAATTGCCATTAGTTTTAACATCCGATTTTTGAGTTCACGCTTAAACAGGGTTCTATTTTTGATACGAAGTTCCTTTGGGATGCTATTCCACAGTCTTACACCCATTCTAGGAAAAGAAAATAATAGTTGGTTAGTTCTAGAGGCTTTAACGTATAGATTACCCGCTGCTGAGAATCCTGTGAAATGATGATGAACCTGCTCGGAGTGGCTAAAGAGCATAGAAATATTAGAAGGGAGACGGTGATTCTTAATGTCATGCATCATAGAGGAAACCGAATGATAATAAAGTGACCGAAAAGCGGGGAACTATGAGCTTTGCTATTTGCAAAATACATTAGGGTTCAATTAAGGACGGCAGATTTTAAGAACTGAAGGGTGGCAAAGGGGGCAAGGTGTCTTAATCTTGCGTTCATAACAATTCCTTTACTAACTTTGGATGAGATATAATCAATATGATACTTCCAAGAGAGATTTTTATCCATCAGAATTTTTTTGTTCCAGTGCTACACTTTTTTTAAAATCGTTATGATAAATTTCCAATTGAATTATGCAATCTGGTTTGTGTTGATAAGGATGAAATCTAATAAAGCTGTTAGATTTAATAGTGTTAAGAGAAAGTTTGTTTGCATCCAACCAATCACCCACGTTAACAAGTTCGTCATTAACAACTGATTCAAGATCCGTAAGATCTTTGTTTGAATATAGCAAGTTAGTATCATCAGCAAATAGGTAAAAAATCAAAAATCTGGGAGCATCGGTAAATACCGTAAACATAAATCAAAATGAGACGGGGACCAAGTACAGACCTTTGAGGGACACAGCAAACTATCTCCTCTTAACTGATTCGATTTAGTTGAACCAACTTGAATCGATTGACTCCTTTTCGACAAGTACTAAGAGAACCGGGCCAGCTATTAATTATCCCTCTTACTCTGTAATGATTTAATTTGTGCAATAAGATTGAGTGATCCACCATATCAAATGCCTTTAATAAGTAATAAAGTCTACGGCTTATATACTGTGCGTCATAGCATTTCTCCCCTCTTAGCTGCCTTGATGAATAAGTCTATCTCAACCGGTATTTATCCCATCTTTTGAAGCATGCCAAACTGATTCCTGTCTTCAAAACGGGCGGCGAAACCGATCCATGTAATTACCACTCAATTTCCCTACTTTCTCTCTTCAATCGATTGTTTGAGAAATTGGTGTGTAAATGCTTTAAATCATATTGCGAAAAGTCTAGAATGGTATCTTTTTTAGCTCTCAACATGGATTTAGAGACAATTGTGCTACTCAACACGCAATCTTGGATATCTTAAAATTCAAACAAAATTCCTGCGGAGCCGAAAAGAAGGTTTCACGATGAAAGAGAATCCGCAAACTAGCTGTGAGTAACCAAACCTTCACCAATTTATCTTTCCGTCTCGGTCGCGGCATTACTCGGTAACTATTATGCAAGGAAATGTCAACTTATCAGAAGAGAATTTTAGAGTTTGGAAACATTTAAACACGACCTAGAAACAACAATAAACAACACGATGTACGCGGAATTTCTATCGAATCAATAATTCGCATTTTATGACGGTTTCGTGGTCCAAGATTAGGTTGTTTGCCGCGGTGCATCAGAAGTCTCTTTAACACTTTTTTTTTTTCAAGTTTCATGCTGAATTAACTCCCTAGAACCCTTTTTTTTTTTTTTGGGGGGGGGGGTGGTGGGGCTGGGGACAGCTGTAGTATTAGGTGTTCGTTGTAACCACTTCCGGTTTGTAGTTGTTGCTAGTGCCCCGTTGCACGTTGGGGTCCATGTGCTCAGAGAGATCCGCCATTTTGTATTTTTCATGTTTTCATGCAATTAAATGCCAAGTTTACTGCAATAATGTTCATATTTCTGCCAAAAAAATATATTTTCTGAAATTTCATACTATCTAACCTATGGAGACCTTAAAGGTGGTTTCAAAGCAATCTTTGTATTAGATACAAACGAAAATGGTGCGTTGAAACAGGATGGTCGTTTGACTAAAGTAGAAACGTTTCAGCGACTTTAGTTACAGTTAAAAGAGGCAAGATTGAAATTTCGTAGCAATTTTTTCTGGGCAAAGTCGATAGCGCCACTATTCCCTGACATACCGGTAGATATGCCGAAATTGCAGTCAGGAATTTGCATAATTACTATAGAAAGTTTTGGACCCTGACCTTTTTGAACGTCGAATCACGTTTACTAAAAACTTGATAAAGATGTTTCGACTCAAAACCTTCGGTCATCCTTGGTTTGAATTTGAAAAAAGAGCGACAGCTTCTTCAATGGTTCATATTTGCGTATGTGCGTGATTACAAGTACACGTGATCTCTGCGCGAGGCGAGGAACATTATGCAATTGAAGCATAAATGTCAGGGATTTCTACATGTGTTCGTTCCCCGCATTCTAGTCTCTCTTTGAATGCCAACCCTCCAGGAAAAGTCTCTTGTGATAGTCAGCTGCCTTGTCAACCACGCCATTATAGTTGACAAGGCAGCTGACAAGTAAGCGCAACATCATCAGTGCGTATTCCTTTTACGAAGCTTCCTGATTTGTATCGACTAAAACTCGCCGTATATAGCTCTCTAAATTCAAACCGAACAAAGAGCAATCACTCACACTTAATTAAGAATAGCGAACACGATGGCTGCACGAGAAACTTGTTACGCTAGTTCCCAAATTTACATAAGCACGACCTTCAAAAGAACAGTGACAACCCTTGGGTTGTCCATTTTGATAAAATACACAGAACTAAGAAAGTTTAAAGAATACTCACCTTCGACTCAATAGCGATGGAGGTTTAACTGATGAAGAAGTTTTAACTTTTTATGCATGTCCTGAATCAACACAGGCATGCGGAAGAGGAGATTGCATAACGATAGACCTTATTCATAATAGCACTTGTTTTATTATTCTTTTGCTAATGTGCAAATTAGCCGACCAAGCCTTATTTTAGAGCAAGAGTTCTTTCCAAGTCACAGTATGGTATCGAGATTTGGTAGGCTAATTTGCACTTGGACAAGAGAATTATAGATTGACCGCCACTTATGAATAAGGTCAATATGTGGCTCTTTCTGAAGGTACCGGAAAGAGCTGTGGCAGCATTTCCAAATAAGGAAACTTTCCAAATTGTGTAGTTGCCCCTATTCCGAGCGGATATGGTTGACGATGGAAAATTCACGAAGTCAATATCGATTCACATTTGATGAAGTTTTTCATTCACATTCAAGATTCAAGAATTCAGAAGCACTTAAATCAATTCACACTCAAAATCTGTATTTATATTCACGATGTTATTTGCATATTCATGATAAACATTCAAATATGCAGTCAAGATTTTATATCGGTTTACGATTTTTATATTCATTCATAATCATACAAGTTTTTTTGTTTGTATGGTCAAGGTCATGTCTTCGTATGTCCAAATTTAGATGCATTCAACATTCAAGACTTGAGTATTTAATTTCACTCAAGACTGGGGTTTAAAGAATAGCAGCAAAATATTGTTTTCACGGTTCGCCTAATATGGTAGGAGTTGCTATGGTGTTTGTGTATTATTCATTGATGACGTAGTTTGTCAGAGGTTGCTATGGTAGTGATAAACGTCAGTACATGTTTAACGGCGCCAGGGATTTTGAGAGGCGGGTCATTCTAGGCTGACCACTCATGCGAAAACTTTTATTCCTCGACGTTTTACAAGCTGTATTAATTAGCTGTATTAATTAGCTGCGAATTCAGTTTGTTTCAATGGTTTTGACATTTAATATAAAGCTTTACTCCCTCAAAGTTTTTTCACGCCTGAATCTGCTGCATGCAGGAGGGACCAGGTTTTCCTGGAGAGCAGTAGGCGCGAGTTTCTGAGATCACACATTTTCTTTTGTGGCAGTATTTCAAAGAACAGAATTGGCTTCATGGCCTTAGCAGCGAGGACACATCGAGTTGTGCCGCTTGTAATAATATACATGGAATAAATTCTGCAATCTGATTGACTGAGAGAAATGCAGTTTTCCGGTAACATAGTGCAGAACTGAGGTAATTGAGTTCAAAAATAGGTAATTAAATGCAAAAACAAAAGGTAATAAAGATACACAGATAGCCAATCAAATGCGAGTCCGGGATGGCGCAAGCTTAATTTACAAAATAGCGGATAGATTTGGCGAGAACGCGAGAATAGCAATGTTTTCATTGAAAGTTTAAAGAAAAACGCAAAACCAAGACTACAAAGGAAGGCACAAACAACTGGATAATGAAAGCTTTAAACCAGAGGCTCAACAACATTTATTTTCAGGAGGATTTTTATACCAAAGTTCTAAGAAAGACAAACAAGAATACGAGCAGGCTGACAGTCTTCGAGTAATGGTGAGGGGTTGCAATTTTTTTCATGCGTACTATTAACAAATAAAAACATGATTTTTCTGCTGCAATTTGGAATAAATAAGCACTTGTAAATTTTTTCAAAGACTACAAATTGCATTCGCCTAATTTTGTTTGTCTTTGAAAAAATTGCCCCGTGCTTATTTATCCCAAATTGCAATCGAAATCATGTGATTACCTATACTAATCGCATGCCAGCAGTCAGCTTCATATTTAACCAGAACACAGTTGTTTGAGTCGTTCAGTTATTTTTATGCAGGGAATAGGGGAAACTTAATAATAACAAGACGCCTACAAGGGCGTATCCGTGGAATGCGCAAACAGTTAACACAAATTGTCCAGTTACAGTGAACTTCAAGTACAGGTAGACTTCGGAAAATGGCGAAAGATTACTAGAAAGATACATCTGTAATATAACTTAAAGTTTTTTGTTGTAAAAACTCATTACTAATGTTACTAAATTTGCAAATGCAAACAATGAAGCCCTATTAGCAGGTTATCAGGATACGGGATCTTTTATTTATTTATTTTTTGGAAGGAGACTTAATTCAAATCCTACAGTTTTACTTGCTTCGTTAACTCCTTTCATCCAAAAATTACAGGATCAGCCTTAAATCATCCGAAAAACTTATTACAAATCACAGTTCAACAACTTATCATCCTGGGCCAGTTGTTCAGAAACTGGGTTTTAAAACGAGTTTTATCCTCTACTCCCAAATGCTGTTCAAGGCTGATATTCATACTTTACATTAGAAGAAGTCAATCTTAAAAAACAAAAATAAGCAAAGGAAACTTTCACCAAAAAGTTGAAAACATAAAACAAAAGTTTACGCTAATTCTGGATTAAGGTAATCCGCTTTCGAACAACCAGGCCCTGTAATCGACGTCTGGTTCTGTAATCCTGGTTTAGTTCCTTGCAAACTGTATAAATTTCCCGTGGCGAAGACAAGAAGACAACATCCGTGCTCTATTTCTCTCAATGCTCAAAAATTCCGTAATTGCGTGTTGTATAGTCCAGTCCAAAGTTCTAATTTTACAATTCCATTATCTTGATTTCAGTAACTTGGTACCAAACGTTCCACAATAACTTGAAATTTCGTTAAGAAAAATCCTTAAATCCAGTAGTCCAGTCCGGATTGAGATGGCCAAAACTCTCTCTATCATCGATTCAAAATTCAACAAAAGCTACAAGTAGTAAATAGTTATCAGAAACTACAACAGTTCGTCCTGATTCTACACTCGAGCTGAACAAAAAACCCAAAAAACCCTTGTCATCGTTTTCGAGAGAACAGACAAACAGCCGAAACTGTTCTGTACCTGCCCCTTACGGCACTGAAAAAGTACCGTACGTTGTACAATAGTACTTGACCGTAGTCCTTGGCCAAGAAATCTTAGCCAAAAGCCCGAGAAGCGATCAGGATACGGGATAATTAGGTAAAAAAATTGTGG
The DNA here is from genome assembly GCF_036669925.1 of Montipora capricornis. NCBI lineage: Eukaryota > Metazoa > Cnidaria > Anthozoa > Scleractinia > Acroporidae > Montipora > Montipora capricornis. The sequence goes on along the minus strand of NC_090886.1, from coordinate 10,167,017 downwards.
GGATACGGGATTTTTAGTCTGGAGGTGGGGGGGGGGGGGGGTAGAATTGAGGAGATACGGGATATTTTTTAAAGTAAGAACGCATTGCGTGTGGTAGTGCAGTAACTTTACAGTGTTTTTTTCCATGACTGTCAACTGAGCGGCGTTTTGTTTTTTCCAGGAGATTCAAATCCTTGCACAATATGTAGCTCTAATAGTACACGACATTGTTTGGTATCGTAAATCATTACGGTGCCATGGTAGACATCTTTGCTATATACCCTCTAAGAAGACATGTGGTTCAGTAAAATACTAAGCCCAGAACGATTGAAGAAAATAACAGGAAATCGAGAAACATTTGGCTTCAAAGCCGATATGTTGATCATTTACAACTTCTTTTTCACCACAAGCTTAAGCGTGTACTCTGAGCTTCTGACACCTTTCCAAGACCAATGTTACTAAAGTTTTTTTTTCCTTTCCAGCGGGGTTTGTATCTGGATGGGGGACGTTAAAATATGCGACTTTTGCTGTCAGGAACATACGCCCAAAAATTCTATTTTAACGCTCAAAAATGCGAACAAAGCAAGGTACAGATTTTGCTAGCCTGCTTTATGCAAAACAAATATTGACGAAAAAGTAAATAAATATTAATATGTAGTTTTTAAGGAGAGCAGAAGGAACTTTTAGGAAGTGTCGATCGAGAATAAAACAATTTGCCATCAGCGAAAAACATTTCGGGAGATTTTTGTTACGTTCCATCAGAGTTCAATTTTTCTATCGTACTTTTGGTCATACAAGTAAAATCGCAAAATCGGAAGTGACATCGATTTTAGCGGCCGCCTGTGATCAAGTTATACCTTGCGTGTTTACTGACAACTCACGAAACAAAGGATACATCTGTGACAAAATGACGGCATAACACCTGGTTTTTGTTAGTGCCTTTTTTCTTTCAAGTGTTATAAAGTTCGACAATCACGATCGTTGATGCTAGTCCAAGTGTCAGCTGAAGTTAAGCTCCTCCGAATGAGGTTAGTACTTGGATGGGGGACGGCTGCGAAGTCCCCGTGACGGCGATAGCTAATTCGTTTTTTTTAAACTTGATTTCATTTTTTATCTTGTTTGGCCGTTCAAAGCTGTTTTCTTATTTTCTTTCTACGTCAAAACGGCGAACAAACTGGTTCCCAAGAAATATTGGAGTACGTATTCGTTCTATGCAAAATGCTTCTAATGAAGTATTCGTTGTATGCAAAATAATAATGTTCACAGTGAAACACACAAGTACGAAGCAAGATCTAGAAATAACGTAGAAAATTCTCCTTACCTTTAAAGCTTGCCTTTCTCAAAGAAAAAGCATCTATCCACTTTATCGAATAGTTCAATACTGAAACAATCATGGCGGGCGGAAAGATTCTATTATAAATGTTTGCTTTCACCTACCTAACGGAAGTGTGTCACGGTGGCCGAGTGGTCTAACGCGTTAGCAGAGAAAAATCGTGATGGCTTGGGAATTATAGGAGTTCTCCTCGGAGAAATACCGTAGGGAAAAAAATTAGTCCACCCGAGCGGAGATTTATTCAATATCCGTGGGGTATGCACATTTGTGACTACCAACAAAAAAAAGATTCCAGCCCGGTTTTAAGACGTGGATGCCTTCGGCATTCCACGTAATAATAATAATAATAATAATAATAATAATAATGATAATGATAACGATAAGGATAATGAAAAATGCACTCGTTTAAGTTGCGACTGGTTTTGGCTTTGCAACTGATTGGTTGAAAGCTGGCGCGAGATTTTTAGACCAATCACGGCATAAAAGGGTACAACCCGGGAGTACGAGGCAACTTTCCTTTTTTTTATCCACTTAACATAACGGTTACTGGATCTTAATATGGTAAGCTACATCTAGCTAGTATCATACACTTCTATTTACATATTGCTTTTTCTGTCCTTAATGGAAGAAATTAAACTATAGTATTATAAAAGATTGCATTTTGCCTTGACTATGTCGTAAACAGAATTGAGGGGATTAAAAAAAAAAAGAACTTATTTATCTTAAGATGAAAGTCGAGATGATCTTTCTTCCCGCTTGGCTTCAACGTCGATTAAAATATCCTATGTTACTCGAAGGTGATAACTTTGTTATTCCATAATATCTTGTGTTGTTTACCTCAAGTAAATTCGTGCCAATACCGACAGATTCTTTCAACCCTCGAGCCATTTTCTCTTTCAGTTGTATGGAATGATTTCGAAATTGTAGAATAAACTTAAAGAAGAACTTTATGGAAGTGAAGTAAATTAGAAACATTTATTTGATGAGGATTTTAAAATTTGGCCTCTAACCGAGGCCAGCTGTCGGAATAATGCCATCAAGCGCGACCTAGACTGTTGTATAATGTTTAAAAAAATTATCTAGTGATTTTGATTACTCGGATGTCTAAAATGCTTTATCTAAAAATTGAGTTGATTTGTGAGATTTATATTACCATACCCCTATTTCTTTAAAATACCAACGAAAAACCAGCCAAGCTGTTCTCTTTTGTGTAAAAAGCTATCATTCGTTTGCACCTACAAGAATAATTATTCCCAAAACAGTTCAAAAGTTATCCTCATTAGAAAAAGACTTTTTTCCACAAATGGCGACCAAATCAAATATTAAAAGTAATAAGCTTTTCTAGTCTCGCTGTGATTGAAAAAGCTTAAAAGAATAATATCAACCAAAACGGACCCCCAAATGTGGTCAGTAAGCGTAATTAACATAAATATCAAAAAATGATAAAGAGGCAGCCATTTATGAAATTGTTCTATCCTACCATAGACCACTTTCGCTATATTAAAATTCAGTTTGGCAGCGAGGCCTATAGAGGACACAAACAAAGGAATCTCTATGAACATTTTTATTCATTTCTTTTGTTTGTGTCCTCTAAGCCTCACTAATATATGAGCGGTAGGTACTTGGTGTCTCTTTTTCTATTGTTTCAATTTTTTTTTTAAACAAGGTATAAAACGTTCAGTAATTATACAATTACCCTAACCTAACCCTAACGCTAACCGTAATCCTAACCCTGAAGGTTTTACCGTGTTTAGATAATTTTGTGGAATAGATAACGACTAAATGACAAAATACACCAAGTACCTACCAATAAAGGTTTCATAGTAAACATTAATTTCACCAAATGGATACAATATTCGCGCAAAATCAGTGTGAATATTGTATCTGAGCAATAATAATAGCAATAATAATGATAACACTAACTAAGGATAGTGATGATGGTTTTATTGAGCGCATTTTTTTTAAAAAATTGTCATAAATTATTAAAAGCGTATTGGGAAATGACCTTTAAAAATCACAGCTATAGAGTGATGTACAAACGTATAGTAAAACTTCAACTCTTTTAATTAAGCAATAATTCATAGCGAAAAAAAGGTGAGTCTTTTCCTCACGAGACAATGCAGGGCAAAACTTTGACTTTGTAGTGAGCATTTAAATTTGATAACTAACAGGGGCACCCAACGACCCATTTGTTGTAAAATGTATTATTATACCCCAGTTAATTAAAATAAATGTTATTAAGGCATTTTCAGGTGTTTTTCAGTGTTACTGGGAAAACATTATCTGTTCCTTTTTCCCAGCAAGACACACAAGAAATTTCCCAGCCAGCTAAATAAAATTGGTTGGTTTCCCAGCCAGCTGATCAAATTTATTTCCAGGCCAGGAATTCCGCGCGCTTTCAAATCCCTCGATCCGAAACGACCGAACAAAAGTGACAAAACCGGGACAAAACAGGTTTTTTCCGCAAGCGCAATCACTCTGACCAGCCGTCGTATGTTTGTGACTACTCTCTGGGAGAGGAAAGGGGTTCTTTTTTTTTTTTTTTTAGTCGTCCTCAGTCTTCAGAGTTTCAGTAATTCCCAGGCAAAACCTCTCTCAATAACAAAATTTCCCAGCCAGCTCATCGAAACACCTGTATTTTTGCCAGCCAGCAAGATTCCTCTGAGGAACAGATGATGTGAGGAACAGATTCGTTGGATGCCCCTGAACTAATAAATAAATAAATGAATAAATAGAGCAAAAAGATTCATGTGAGTTGCTTTTCCCACGTGACCATACTAGGAGCTTTAGCACGCGAAAATAAATAAATAAATAAATAAATAAATAGAGCAAAAAGATTCATGCGAGTTGCTTTTTCCCGCGTGACCATACTAGGAGCTTTAGCACGAGACTAGTTTGGGCGGAAACCAGAGGTGAAGATATTGCATGCCAGTGTAGTAGTGTCTCCCAGATTTTAACCTGATTATCTCTGAAAGAGAAAAGGTATCAAGCACTATAATGTGGTAGTGTAAAGACAATTTAACTAGGAAGAAATCTCACTTCCGGTTGCAGCTCTAAAACGTCGCGTGCTTGAGGTCACCAACGTTAGTGAGTACAACGGGAACAGTGACGTTAGAGACAAAAAATGAAGGACCGGAAGTGGAACTTCTCTCTAGTACAGTGCTTTGAGTCGATATATAGTGCCTAACTATAGTAATGAAAACAAAAGCTTTCACAGTCATTGCCTGAGGTAGAAACGTTCAATCAAGCCAAACAGCAAACTTCCTGTTACTTTCGTGATTTCAGGGAAGTCCATGTTGTCGTTGTTCATGGCGGCTAACATTAAAATTGCAAACTCTGAAGTTGAAATTCAAATCAACGGTTTTCCGTGACGGCGGTTAAAGCGGACAAGAGTACCCAGCGACCAATTTTGATAATTTTAATCCTACGATGTCCTGAACATGAGCCGTGTCATTCTATGTCAATCTTCGCTAAAATTTAACTTTCATCGCCAACTATTTCGGCCATGCGCCCGCATAACGTAAGCGGTTTCTTAGAAATCTAATTCTCGAAATGGCGTCAAATTTTACAAAGAAATGTATGGAGAGGTTTTAAATATTTCGAAAAAGTGCACTAAAAATTGCAGATGGAACATTTGCCGGAACGGGATGCCATTATAACGACTGTTGTCTGTGTTCTGCTGTAAAAAATATAACTTCAGGCCAAAAAAAAACCCTTCATTTTTCCTATGCTTTGTTTTGACGTGAGCGACCCCTTTAAGCCTTACAAAAGCTGGCAAATATACGAAACTCCCTGAAATTAAAGGCAGATACCAGTGTTCCTGTGCTTGGTTCTTCACTTGCCGGAGTGGAGACCCATAGTTGACTCTGTTCTTGACCCTAACCCAAAATATGAAGTCAGCAGCGAAATGTTTGATCCGTCCTTTTTTCCTTGCAAGAACGCAAAAAACCGATAAACCAAAGTCCACGTTAAAACTGTAAAATCCCCTGTTTTCGAAAAACGATATCTTGGCTGTCTTTCGTCCAAATTTCTCGCAAAAACCATCGTTTGAAAGCTAATTTTGTGAACTTCATTCTTCGAAGCAAGTTATTTTTCTCAGCGGTTTTGGTATGGGCCAAACTTTAGTGAATATAAAAAACATATTCCGTAACTCGCGTTGTGGCGATATGAGCCCGCTGATACAAGAAGAAGAACAGCGGAAAAAGTCATTTCACGTAAGTCGCGCTGAATTGTCGAATTGTCGAATTGAATTTGACATCATATGTTTCTGACTTTATATTCTTTCCTGGAAAGGCAATAGGACATTCTCACGCTGGTGTTAATTAACTTCGAATTCCACTACCATAAAGCTCTGAGGTTACTTTTCTTATGGTCGTAAATTAGCACCATTGTCATTGAAACCACTGTAATGTTACAAAGTCAGAATGAGAAAGTGCAAATGCATGAATCGGGTAGTTCTATAGTCAAATTAGGCCATTAGGGTAAATTTCTTTATCGCCGCTGGCTTTGAATTACGTTGAGTTGCTTTGAGTATTGGTTATGGTTTGTTTCCCGACGTTCCATTCATCCTCGCATCGATGTAAGCATTCAGCAAAGTACACATTCTTTGTATCGGTTGCTGAGTATATAGTAATATTCACTGTAAGTAGTAAGTCAAAGAATTTTAAAATACTGGAAGGGCTCGTCGGGTAATAACGCCTGAACAGTCCATAAATTATGCTGCGATAAATAGACCAATTTTCTTACTCCATTAAGTGGTACAACGGCTGTCACGGTTGCATAGTCTCTCCTTGTATAGCTTTGTATCCTTTGCATGAACAAATCTACTACGAATGTGCATCTCACAGTTTCCTAGCACTGGTATTATATAGTTTGATCATGACCTTGAAATTCTCCAAAGTAGTAGTACTTTCAGACATTGGTTTTGGTTAAACTTTTGGATCCCTGAAAGCAAGCAGAAAAAACGAAAGAATGATTGTAAAATAGCAAACGCACTGATAACAAGCAAGCCGTCATTGCGTTTCTTTAAACGATGCTTAACACGGTAAGGAAGACATAAAATTCTCCTAGCCTTTCACTGTGGCTGATTTTACGTTTTGACCAATGATAAATTTATACTTAGTAAAGGAAAGTGCATCTTACTTCTGCTCAGGTCTCAAACCAGGCCTTCGTTGTCCATGATCTATATGCGTGGCTTGCAGTACGAAAACCAATCTGTAAGAAATTTTTAAAAAATCAATCCATTCGAAAACTTACATGAAGTTACACCAAAAAAGTGCGAACAGCTGAACAGTTCTTAACAAAGATTACATAAATTATCACATCGTTGACTGACAAAGCACGAACGGAGAGGTTTAAACAATCCGATTTCCGCAGCATTAGGCAAGTCGTGAGCCAAAGAAGATAAAGCTGTCACACCAGGCCTCAGCTGCACCTAGAGAATAACGCTATCAAAACTAATAGCCCTTTTCACGGTTAGTTTGTCTCATTTGCATTACAGTGTAATCTAACGTGGGTGTGAGGCAATTTCGGGTTAAAACTACAAAATAGCCCGAATTTGCCTCACATACATGCTAGATTACATTATAATGCAAATGAGACAAACTAACCGCGAAAAGGGCTATTAAATTATCCACTGAATGGTGGTTTATTCCGCGGAAAGCGCCACCCATCCTTAAAAAAACTAAGGCCAGATCAGAAGGAGCAAAGTCTCGCAGTAAAAGCCAAGTCGTACAGTGTAGAAGGCAATCACCGTAAAAGTTTCACACCAAAAGGTGCAAAGTTTCGCAGCAAAAGCCAAGTCGT
>NC_090886.1:10149900-10154900 GCF_036669925.1 Montipora capricornis | reverse complement strand
CAAAACCAACATGGCGGCTATCGTGAATAAGGCCTATTAACCAAAATGAGTTTAGCAAGTGTAATTAACATAAATACGAAATAACGAAAAAAAGGCCGACACTTAGGAAATTGGTCTATCCTGCAATTAAGATACACGATACCAATAAAAGGCTTTATCGTAAACATTGATAAATCACCAATCGGGTACAATATTCAAGCACAACGCTCGCTCGTTTTATATGAAATGAAATTAGCTCAAGGCAACCCAGAGAATCTGGAACTTTGGAATTGTTCCAAACTGAAAAGATACCAGGTAAAAAAGGCTGATTATTGGATAAATCAAATTGAGAACTCTAAGTTCGTGAAGGACTTCTGGAACTTTACAAACCGTGTATCTTAAAGAAAAACAAAGTTACAGATACTGGTCCTATCCAAGAGGTAAATGGTGATGTCATTATTACTGATGATGAGAAAAAAAGCAAATATTTTTAACCCGTTCTTTCTGAATATTGCTCTCAATCTTACGCAAGATCTAGGCCCAGTTCTTGTAGATTCTTCTCCCCTTGCCTCTAGCGACACTCCTACTATTAATATATTTCTCTCTGTGACGTATCTGTTTGAACAGAGTTATCTTTACATTTCTAGTTTGCGCTCTCTTTGAGGTGCTAGTTAAATCGTTAAATGACGCTGGTTTTATTGAGCGCATTTTTAAAAACAATGTGTCAAACTATTAAAAGCTTATCAGGAAATTACCCCTAAAAATCAAAGCTGTTGAGTGATGTACAAACGTGTAGTAAAACTTCACCTTTGTTAATTGAGTAATAAATTATTTCGAATAAAAGAGGGAATTTTTGATTCTCTCGCGACAACACAAAGCAAAACTTTGACTTTATATTGAACATTTAAATTTGATAACTAATAAATAAATAAATAAATAATTAAGGCAAAAAGGTTCATGCGAGTTGGTTTTTTCACCATAGCGGGAGTTTAGCACGCGAAGTGTTTGGACGGAAACCGGAAGGGAACATGTCCCGTACCAGGATAGCAGTGTGTCCCAGATTTTAAACTTATCACCTCTAATGGAGAAAAGATTCTCTGCAATATAACGTTGTAGTGTGAAGACAATTTAACTAGGAAGAAAGCTCACTTCCGGTTGCGGCTCTAAAACGACGCGTGCTTGAGCTCACAAGAGAGCTATAGATTCTAGGCCGAGGACGAGAACGAGTACGAGATTCGACTGCCCGTTTTTAGCTAAAATACTTAGAAAATTTATAACCAGGACGATTGTTCTTACTCTTTGTTAGCAGTATAGATTGCTTAGTTACTCATATTGCTAGTAACTGACAGAGCCTTTTTGCTAATTGAAAAATGCTAAAACTGCCACCTTGTTGAAAGACTAAAATGACGACGGTATCACCTTTTTTTTCGCCAAAATGACGCTGGTTTGCGCGCGGGCTGTTCTTCTATGAGAAACTCTCGTTTTAGTAGTCGTTCTCACCCTAGAATTTAAAGCTCTCTACTAACGTTAGTGAGTGCAACGGGAACAATGACGTCACTGACACCAAAATGAAGGACCGGAAGTTGAACTTTACTCTAATTCATTGCTTCGAGTCGAAATAGAATGACTTACTACGGTAATCAAAACAAAAGTTTTCACAGTCCTTCCCTGAGGTAGAAACGTTCAATCAAGCCAAACAAACTTTCGGTTGCTTTCGTGATTTCCGGGAGGTCAATGTTGTCGTTGTTAATGGCGTCTAACATTAAAATTGCAAACTCTGAGGTTAAAATTCAAATCAACGGTTTTTAGTAACGGCGGTAGTAAAAGGGGCCAAGAACGAACAATTAAGCCCTAATAGAATCGCTGATCCAGTAGCCATGACAACTAGGAAGCAATGAACTTAGCGATACAAAACTTCAAAACGGATTGAGATAATTGGTGTACGACTCTGGTTATATATTTGTAAAATTTTCATTGGCGTGAATTCAGACAGCATATCCCTACGAAGGTACACAGGATTTTACAAGTTCTTAAAAATTGAGTGTTATACTTCCCGTTCCTTATGTCTTGTTTTGTACTTCTCTACCAAGTCGCGTCACTTTGAAACAACTCTTCTTGGATATGTGTTTGTTTGATTGTTTGTCAGTAAGAACAAACTGCAGATCCCTTTTCCCAGTGGAACTACCGACAGCGTAAAGGCGCCATTAGACAAGCTTTTGATTACTGAAGTGATCTCCTCCTTCATTGTGTTGATTGTCTAGTGCCTCGTTACCAGGTGGAGGCACTTTAAAGGTGCCGTGGTAAATCATTTGGCGAATTTTGTCCCGAGCTGTTTGATTGGAGGCCTGTGGAACAAACCATTTAAAGTCTATTGCAAGTGAAAGCTCTTCCTATTTATCTCGGGTCTTTGTTCTCGAGGGATGGGGCCATTCCAGGCTACGAACGCATTTCCCCCCAGAAATCGTATTCGGAACATAAAATAGCACAAAACCCTTCGCTAATTGAATTAGTATAAAAAGGATGCATGTTAACTCCTTGCCTCCTGGGAGTGATCGGGATGTAAATTCTCCTCACAATCTCAATGAAATGTCAGTCAGACAGGTGTTGAGAATAAAGAATATTATCAGCTTAGGTGTGATTTTGATATAAAACCAAATTCTCATGACTATATAAAGGAGAAACATATGGTACTAGTTAGGAGAATGAACGTTTCGATCTTGGCAATGGTTGAAATGGTCGAAGTTCATCACGGAGTATGCTATATAGCTAAATGAACAGGTTCGTTTCCTAAGTAGTGCTGGGTCGGTGGAGAGTGAAGCAAAAAAATAAAGTTCTATAGGCCACTTTGGAAAAACTATAATGATCTTTGTTTGTCCCCCCAAATTTTGCATAAGCATTGTTTCTAGTTTCTCTTGGGACATACAATGGACCCAAGAGAAAACAAAAACAATTCTTATGCAAAATATGGGGGATAAACAAAGAGTGCTATGGTATTTTCCGAAGTGGACTATTAAACGAGTTGATAGAGCAGTTTTCAAATGAATGTCGAAAGCAATCACGTGATTGCAATTGCTGCGCTTAGCGATTGGTTTTAAAAATCTCGCGTCAGTTTATTCAGCAATGAGAAGGAAAAACAAAACAAATCGCGACTGCCTTGCACACGTGATTTTTCCCGCGCTTTCAGCAAGTTACATGGAATAGCCCACTTTTGATAGATTAAAATTCAGTCCTAAACAAAAGGCATCATCTCGAGGCTCTACGGAATAAACTCATACAAATCCTTAGTTTCATTCCCCAGAGCCTTGAAATGATGCCTTATGTTTAGGACTGAATTTCAATATATCGAAATTGGTCTATTGCTATGGCGAATTTGGATTGGTTCATTGCGCTTTTGGCACCTGCTGTGATTGGTCGAAGTCATTACTTTGGTATTTGTTTTACGACACTCGATTGAAAACCACTCCAAAGGAAAATTAATCACCGTGAGAGACATTTGGAGCGTTGTCCCTTGGAGCGACGCGCTAACCCTCGAAACGTCAGCTCACAAATCTCCCTTAAGCCCTGTGCAAACGGAAGCAACCTTGTTGAATGTCACGTGTTGCGTCCGTTTGTACACCCTGTTGCGTGTTGTTGGGAGTTCTTGCACAAAATTTGAAACTGGTCAACTGTTTGAGCCAACAACTCCCGACATTTCTTTTGTTCCGTGATCGCCGAAGAGTAGCGCAACAATCTTAGATCCCTTTGCACAGCTCTTCCAAAATTGTTGGGGCCAAGCACGCGCATTAGGTATGGTCTCTATGGAGGTAGCAACGCATTGACATACTGAAAACAAGATGGCAGCCGAATTTTGTAAGTTTACAAAGTCTTATGAGTCGTGTCTTTCCTGCAATACACTGCACGTTCTTACATTGTTGCGTCTGTTTGCACACAACTGCCAACACCGTCCAACATCTGCAGAACCAACAATTACCAACAATGTTGGGAGTTGTTGCGTCCGTTTGGACGGGGCTTTACGATGGTGAATTTGCCATTTAGACCAAATTTTCATGCAACATAGCTACTTGCTACAACAGTACACTGAAACCACAGCCCATTAGGAAAAAAACTTACACTCTCTGGACGCTGTTTGTTAGTCGGGGCGGCAAAAGCTTCTGCAGCGTTTTGAACGACATCAACCTTTTGTCGTCTCCCTTTCATTTTGATCTGAAAATTTGCAAAATTTCCTTATGATTAACAACGATGGTGATTGATCAAAGGTAGGCATTATTCTAATGTCGCTCCTTCAATTTGTGATTCTCTCTCTTCTAATGTGGAATCACTAAATAATACGGTCTCTATGATTTACGACGGGGATGCCGATGAAAACGTCACCGAAAAATATAACTCAAAAGTCTTTCGCAATTATTCCATCTCTTTCACGTCGTACAATGAGGTTGGAATATCCTAAAATTAAGTTGGTACGAGTGGTTTCAGAGTAAAGATAGAGAATAAAAGGTTCACATTTGTACGTTTGCGTTGTCCTCGAACGTAGTTACTCAAACGAGGAATGATATAAAATGAGCTAACATGAGCTACAACGGTATCTAAAATGACCTAAGAAGGCTCCAAAATGACCTAACATGAGAAGGTCATTTTAGATCATTTTAGATACCGTTGTAGCTCATTGAAGTTCATTTTAGATATCGTTGTAGCTCATTTTAGGTCATTTGAGATACTGTTTTCGATCATTTTAGGTCGTTCCTCGTTTTAGTAACTACGGTCCTCGACAGCTAAAATTTGGTGATTTCACGTCGTTCTTACGCAGAGTACCACACAACTTTGTGCTAAAATACGAGCCGCATGTGCAGCACGATTATATTTCCTCTTTAACCAGCCAGTGATATCATTGACCCCCCCCCCCCCCTCCCCTCAACATTTCTACATAGCATTTCACATCATGCAGACCTAGAATCTTCTATTCAGGCGAGTGTTACTTGGAAGGTGCCAACTTCTAGCGATTACTCAATGGGTGTAGCCCAATA